>NC_090255.1:5079805-5113285 GCF_037325665.1 Littorina saxatilis
AAACCCCCTGGCAACTCGCCCGGCTGGCCAGTGAAAATTCTGGTCAAATGCAACACTTTAGGTTGTAATATCAAGTTTCAAATCAGATGCATTATATAACTTTGGTTTGCACCGGGCCAGCGAAATTTCTGGCGGGCTATAGTGACTCTCTTGCAGTTACTCACCCGGATGGCGAGTGACATTTTTGGATTTGGCCATCCCTCTGTGTGTGTGTGTGTGTGGTGTGTGTGTGTGTGTGTGGTGTGTCTGTGTGTGTGTGTGTGTGTGTGTGTGTGTGTCTGTGTGTGTGTCTGTGTGTGTCTGTGTCTGTGTGTATGTGTGCGATTCATGGAAAGATCTTCTTTGACTTTTGTTTATTCAGAAGAATGTATATTTCATACACCCCATTTCTTTAATTAAGTTTTTACTTATCTATTTATTTATTTAATTTTTAGAGTAGATATATATGAGCCGTTTGCTTCTCAACATAAAACAAACATCTTTGAAGACAAGAATGCATATTTACACAAAACAGCAACAAAACAACAAGCAATACAAGAAATAGAAGACTGAATTCTAAACCGACACCTACAACCGTATACACCCCATTTCCACCTAACCTGTGAAGCTCGACTCAGACTCGTAGGATCCAAAAAGGAGAAGATATAAAGGGAGATGACTCTTGGCAGCACACGAGTGAAGTCCGATCTGGGCGGAGGGACGCGGTCGTGCACAATGTCTCGAGCCAACTCCAACTGACGACGTCTGCTGTGAGTCAGGAGATCTTCCAGGACGCGCCTTCTTTGTTTGTCGCTCCAGTTCTGGTACTGCAAGATTTAGCATGTCAATTAGCCACGAAGGAAAATAAGAAACACTTCACATGTTGAAATGATGACCAAAGCAAAACTCTACATGCATTCATGTTAACTTTATTTTTACCTTTTTTTTTTAACACACCTCTAAAATCTCTGAATCAAAAAGCAAGAAAGGTATGTTTTTGGAACATAATATTTACAAAACAAAACATTATGTTCACTGACCTTCGACCCAGCGGTCTTGTAAGTGGACAGATAGACAAATACTTATTTATATAAAACAGAAAAAAAACTAATCTGACAAATTGTCCAGAAGCTCGCTTGGAAGACACAAATGTGCATTGGCAGTATTATTTATGTTTGGATCTCTAAAATCTCAAAAAATTTGGTCTGTATAAAACTAAAAGAGAGGCTGTCTTGAAATAAAGGTAAACAAGAAGGGCAAAGCCCATACGACTCACATGCTCTACACATTTTTCCTACCAAAATACATGTGACCTTGACCCAAGGTCAAGGTCATCCAAGGTCATGCAACACAAAGCTGTTAATTCAAGACATAGGAAGTACAATGGTGCTTATTGGCTCTTTCTACCATAAGATATGGTCACTTTTAGTGGTTCACTACCTTATTTTGGTCACATTTCATAAGGGTCAAAGTGACCTTGACCTTGATCATATGTGACCAAATGTGTCTCATGATGAAAGCATAACATGTGCCCCACATAATTTTTAAGTTTGAAACAGTTATCTTCCATAGTTCAGGGTCAAGGTCACTTCAAAAATATGTATACAATCCAACTTTGAAGAGCTCCTGTGACCTTGACCTTGAAGCAAGGTAAACCAAACTGGTATCAAAAGATGGGGCTTACTTTGCCCTATATATCATATATAGGTGAGGTATTGAATCTCAAAAACTTCAGAGAAAATGGGAAAAATATGAAAAATAGCTGTTTTTTAGGCAACATTTATGGCCCCTGCGACCTTGACCTTGAAGCAAGGTCAAGATGCTATGTATGTTTTTGGGGCCTTGTCATCATACACCATCTTGCCAAATTTGGTACTGATAGACTGAATAGTGTCCAAGAAATATCCAACGTTAAAGTTTTCCGGACGGACGGACGGACGGACGTCCGGACGGACGGACGGACGACTCGGGTGAGTACATAGACTCACTTTTGCTTCGCATGTGAGTCAATAAAATGTACAGATGTTAAGAAATGAAGATCTGAGAAAGCAGGGTCTTATACAAGGGGGAAATTCTATCGCATCGCTAAATCAGCAAATCATGTATCAAATTAACAGCAAACAAATGAACGTACCCATTTGCTGACAAGACCCCTTCGCTCCTCAAATATCTGAAAAGAAAGTGAACAAGGTATTGACAAAAATATCTTGCAAATTCATTCCAACCCCAGTACAACCCTATTTTCTCCCACATCCTATTCTGACAATAATTTCAACTGTACAGTCCAGCGCTGAAAGTCTACGAAATGGGGCACTGGCCTTTGGCTAGTACTTCTCATAATTTACTAGCCAAAGAGCAAATTTTATTATTTTTACTCGCCAAACCAACCATTTGTTTCAGCAACTTTACTCGCATTTGGCGACTAGATTAACATTTCTACTCGCCATTAATATGTTTCTACTCGCCATGGCCTGCAGTCATATTTGGAAAGAGGTCCAATGCCAGTGAATTCGTACACTCTGTTCAAGATTTTTCTTCTTCTCATATTTGGATACCGGAGTGTTTTGGAGTTTTTATTTGTTTGTAGATATTTATTAAAGAGAACCTCTCAGAACAAGCAATAAATTTAACTTCTGTATAGCATGTTTTCGGAAGTATTTCAAAATTCAAGCAACAAATTCAGATTTTGCCTAAACAGCAAAAGTAGCTGTCACTCAAACATCACCAATGCAAAGACTTTTATGTTTCCACTCTCCCCTCCATGTGACCTCCCCACCCCACCACCGCCACACACAAAAATCACCACCACCACTACCAGTAGTACTATCACCACCACCAACACAACCAAGCTACCCCATCATTGTAGCGTTTCTTAGGTGCGAGAATTGGCAAGTGAAGCAAGGAAGTACCGTTCTTTAGAAATTCTCGCCACGAAGAACGCTAGGATTAGGCCACAAAAAAAAATTGTCTGTTTCTGGTAACATGGCTAAAAAATATAGGGTCGGTAGGTCGGGATTATTATTATTATTATTTTTTTTTTTTTAACCCCAAATGTAGACCAATAAAACTAACTTTAAAAATCGCGCAAAGAGACTGGATTCACTATACATAGAGACAAGACACTCAACACATTTACAAATCGTCAGCGGACTTTCGTTTTCACACGTTTTTGTTGTTCATTTTCTCACCCTGTCCTTTACCACCCAAAAAAACAAAAAAAATGTTTGAGTTTGGAAAAAAAAAGTTTAGAGTCGGCGCCAAAATTTAGGGTCGGTCGGGTGACCAGAAACAGACAATTTTTTTTTTTTGGCCTTAGGCAAGCGAAAGCTAGGTACATGGGTGGCACTGACAAATGCCATGAATCCTGAAGAATTTTAAGGAGGGATCTGGGAGCCCCTATAGACGCAGAAGGATTTGTATAATTTATTAGGCCAAAAAAAAAAAAAGGTCTGTTTACGGTAACATAGGCCAAAAAAATAGGGTCGGTAGGTCGGGATTTTTTTAAAATTTATTTTTTTTCCCAAAAAACCATATTTTTACGTTATTTTGCACAAAAAAAAAAAAAAAAAAAAAATTTTTTTTTTTTTTTTTTCCCCCAAATGCCAAAAAAAAGTCTAGGGTCGCGCGAAAAAAATAGGGTCGGTCGGGTTACTGTAAACAGACCTATTTTTTTTTGTGGCCTTAGCAACCCAAAAAACGTCACCACAGACATTACAAATCCGGATTTCCAGAATATACCGGAAGAATCCCACCCATGTATAGGTAGCATTATGGTTGCATGCTACGCGAGCGAAAATGGCGGACTCGCAGCTTCCAATCGGATTGGCTGTCCAACGGCTGTTTACCGACCAGTGTAGACAACCTTTTCGGTATCAACCTATGGTGTTTGATTCTTGCGTAGCTGGCCATTAAACCGTTTCACATACACTCTCGCCTCCTAGCTCCGCGAGTGGCTTGCCGCTAGGAAGTCTTGCCTGAAAGAAACACGCGTCTGATTTGTAGGATTTTTTTTATTTCTTTGTAGATTTGCACATGTCTGTTTTGTTTGCTTGTTTGTAGTTGTCGTTTTAACTCTCCATATCTCGCTGCTGAAAAACTGGGGACTGTTAGATAGTTCTTCAAAGCCTGTTTACACTACAGACTTCCGTTTAATTAAAGGCTTCCCTTTTGCAAGATAGGTTAAGGTGTTTCACGCAGAAATTAGGTCAGGGTTCGACACTAGCGGGGGCGGGGGGCGGAACGCAAGAGTTTTGTGTTCCGCCCCAAACATTGCCGAAGCTTGGGGCCCACTCCGCCCCAGGATAAATTCCAACTGACAATGACAAACCGAAAATTCCAATGCCAGAGCCAATCACTAAAAATCGCCAGTCAAAGTCGTCACTGAAGTTTGCGTTACGATCAATGCCGCAGTCAAGAAAAAAAAACATTGAAATCGTCGAAGGACAATGCCGCAAGGGAAGTAACTCCCAGATTGCGCTCTTTAGCCTTCAAATGCCAAACGCAAAATGTGGCGACACATCCCTGGTGTAAAAAGACATGGAAATGAAGATGAAGAACAGGGTGGAGAGAAACAAAAAAAGGAGACCGATGCAGCCAATAGCCCGAAGCGCTGTCGTAATTTCAATGTCAAATGGTTGAAAGAATTTCCCTGGCTTCAGTACAATGAAGAATAACAAACCGCACGTGAATACTGAGAGTGGGCCCCAGATTTTTGTTTTCCGCCCCAGCAATTTCCATCTCTGGGGCCAGTGTGGCCCCAGGCCAAATAAGTTAGTGTCGACCCCTCGTAGGTTCTCACGAACTGGTCAGAACAAACTATTCAGAACTAAGAAGACACAAAAAGTCAAACTTTGAAAAGAAAATATCCTGCAGTTTTGAAATTTACTACTCTCTATTTATATTTTCAAAGTATGCATGCCCAGCAAACATTCATGTTTTCACTTGATTTTAACTGTCTCATCTGCTGGAAACAGATTCTCGTCGTCAGTGTGTCAGAACTTACTCTGTTGTTTGCTTCTTCGTTGCTCAGAGGAGTCCACGCACTCTTGATGCGATTTTTGGCAATCATCGTCATTTTTGCGAAGGAAAGAAGCAGAACTTATCAGGCACAAATACTCCACTGCTGTACCATCAAACCCTCGCGCACACCGCCGCCATTTTTACACAAATATGTTGCTGGGTAGGATATTTTGCTGCGGATAGTATACTTTTCAAAAATTATTAGACGCAAAGTAAGTTTTATAATTTTGATGAGTTCAAAAGAGTCCGTGAATAAAATAATAGCTTTGTTACAGTTTTGCTGATTCTCGTTTTGTCGCGAATGAGACGAGAATCGGGTACTGACCAACATGGCTGCATGTTAGTCTGTAATTTTCTTTACTGTTTGCCACAGTTTTAACTCTCTTTTTCAACCTGCCAGCAACGCCGCATACTGTGCCCTGCCTTCTTCAGCACTTAGCCTAACGGTTGCCTACAAAGAAAGGTATGACAGTGTTTTATGTGTGTGCTGATGAGTTCTTCATGTTCATTTTTTGCACATGGTATTATTTTCGCACAGATGGGAATGTTTACTAAGTTCGTCTCTAGTGACTATGTCGTTGAGTGCAACGGTGATTTGCCATAGTTTCTGCGTAAGTACAAGGAAGTTCTAGAGTACGTGTCGTTCCGGTTGCGTTCTCTGAATACAGGTCTACAGGGGTGTTGGTAGACATTTTCATGTTGGGACATTTGGCCGAAACTGTCATCTTGGAAAATGTTCGGCTATTATAATTATTTTGGCTCATACAAAGTCACCGCAACATTGAAGCACAAGACTCAAGAAGGGAACACCAATGCATACAATCATTGTCTTAGGAACACAGATTACAGGGGCGGAGCAGTTAAGCCAGAGGGGGGTGGGGGTGGGGTCTGGGGGGCTAAGCCCCCCTAAAGCTGAAGAATGTTAGCTATTTTATAAATAATGTGTGGCTTATCCTTGATTTTAAACATGATCAACTGGTGTCAGCAACCACTCATTATTTCTTTTAACGTTAGTATTAAATAATGGCAATTTATCTTCACTGATATATATATCTGCTCCCGACATCATATAGTATGGTTACAAGGAAGACATGTCGCATACTGTGACAATTAAACAATTAACTCTTCCCCCGGCTTTACAGACAGAAAAATAAATAAATTCACAGACAGAATTTTTTTTTGGGGGGGGGGGGGGGACAGCCGGAGGGGCGGGGGGGGGGGGGGGGGCGGGGGTCCGGAACCCCTGTAACACCCCCCCTAATCCGCCCCTGGATTATATGTAACTACATCAGACACTATGCAGTTCTCTGCAACTTTTTCAAACCTTTAACTTTAATTTCTTGAAAGTAAAACTCTTCCAATCTTGTGCTAATCTTGACAAGCCTTGGGAAACATGACCGGTAAAACACCAATAAAAAAAACGTGTAGGGTGAGCCATTTTGCTTGGAAACCACGATTTGGAGGACGCTTTTCATTCTCTGGCTTGGACAACACTACTACCACTCACGCTGACACTGTCCACATTCTCGGTGTTCCTGTCATTTTGTCCGGAATCACTTACCTTGGCGAAGGGTAGCAAACCTTGGCCAATTTAGTTTTTTTTTCTTTTTTGGTTGCGACATGATGTTCAAATCCAAATCGAAAGCACTGACTGACTGATAAACTATCGCGAACGCAAACGCTGAGAGTGTGGCATCTATATTTGTTGGCAATGGCTTCCGTTCAAAACATTGATGTTTCGTTTTTGGTATTCGCGAAGAAAATAAACGTCAGTCAGTTGACTAAGTACATCGGCAGCAGTTTTAGCAATCAAAGCCTGACCAATACAAAAAACTGGACAAACTTTGGCCGATTTAGGCGAATACTCTTCAGACATTTGGCTGATAGGGACATGAAAGTTTCGGCCAAAGTAAAAAATAATCGGCGATTGGCCGAAGGGCCGACCCAAACGACACCCCTGGTCTAAGACGGTCGCACTCCCACGGTCAACAGTCTCAAAAGTGGGCTGGACCCACACTGGAAAATCTAGCAGTAAGGTGAAGACCACCCAGATTGCCGAATCATGACAAACTGGGGTTTTTTTTTTTTGGCATCACTATTGGAGCAGTAAACAGGCTCTCAAGGGAGTCAATCTCTGATGAAGAAAAGGTGTGTGTGTGTGTGTTTGATTTTGTCATTCACTCATTATGTGTGACTCAAGAATGACAGAAAGTCTGCAAAATTATACTGAAGATGTGCTGTGACTGTGTAGTGTGTGCAGAAGGATAAAAACAATTTTTTGAAGATTCATGCCACAGAAAAGTTACCTATTCATAAATTTACAAAATGGAAAAATCAGTATTGAACACAGGAGACATTGAATCAGTGAATGAATGCACTGCAGTCTAATTTAGTTTTTTTTAATGTTTACGCTTTCAGAGCGCACAGAATGTCGCAGATGCTAAACCAAGCAGGCGGGCAGTCCCAGAGTGCAGGTTACCATGGCGCCACTCAAGGTCACACCACGGTGCCTGCCAACACAGCGGGTATTACATCAAGTAAGTTTGTAGTAGCTAAAAGTAAAACTAGTAAAAGTCGCTTGTTCGTTGCAATGTTTGTTATTGACTTATTCTGCCAGGTGCCAGGTGATTGACTTATTCTGCCAGGTGCCAGGTGACTGGTTCCCCATAGCTCTCACTTTTTTTAATGCACATTTTCCTTTCATATCATATATATATATTAAATTACATATTACTTCCCCAAATCTCATAAATTTAGCAATTTACTTCCGTTAAGTGCTTAAACGTTGAACACGCTTCCCTGGTAACACAAGGGAAGCCACTCCCCTAAAGAAAAATCACATAAACAGTCACTAGACCACGTGATACCTCAGGGTAGGCTCCCCTTATCGCCACGTGACACGCGGCCGCCATCTTCAATTCACTTCTCTTCCAACGCCTGAGCTGCTCAGACGTGTTGGTTCACGCTCCGGCCTTTTGTGGCCGTTTCAGCTTTTTTGAAGCTGAGTTTTTCCCTGGTTTTCTCTACGTTCGGGTGAGACCTTTCTATTCGTATTGTGGCTAGCGTTTTCTGTTGTAGAAATTGTTTGTTACAACTTTTTCGGTCAACATGTCTGACAAAGAACATAAGAAACGTGCGTCTGCATCAGCGAGTTCAGATTCTTCTTCAAAGCGGTCAGCTAAGAAAACGAAAGCCAATCCTACTGTTCATGTCACGGACCCTATCAATGATACTTCATTTAGTGTTGTTATTGATCCTCCTGCTGAGTCTCTTGTTGATTCTGCCGCTCCTGTACTTAGCATTGAACCGGCAGACAAAGCTCCGTTAGACAAGGAGCAAATGATGGATATTTTTCATTCCTTTGCTGGTCAGCTTAAAGACATTTTTGCTGAGGAAAGGAGAGCGGCTAGTCGTGTTACGTCCATTCTTCCTTCTAGAGTTGGTGGTGTGCAATCTTTGGCTAAATTGCGTACACCTTCAGCTACCGTTACGTCGGCCGACGTCTCGGTTGAGTCTCCAGCTTCCGGTCGGTACGAGTGGCCATGCTCGTATCCGGAACTGGCTTCAGGTGTCCCTCACCTTCAAGGTATGTCTGGTCAGGCACAGGAAGTCAGCTGTCGTTCCGCGACAGTGGGTGACAATCGTGTCTTACAAGAGCGTCCAATAGCGGGTACACCTTCCTTTCTTGCGGACGTTTCTTGTGCCACCCCACTGGGGGTGCGTCGCGAGCGTATTCTACATAACGCTTCGTCGATAGCACAGGCATCTTCCGGTCCGCGTGCGGAACCGGAAGAGGACATTGGCCAGATGTCTCGAGAGGCGGTCACTTCCGGTGATCGACCTCGCTCGGTTCCGGTTACCGCTGCCAGTAATACTGAGTGTACTGAACGCGGTTTCTTACCGGAAGGAAGCGCTTTTGCGCAAGACTCTTCGTCTGTTTACGGAAGTACTAATTCCGAACAGGATGAGGAAGTTTTCCGGTTACCGGCAAGGTTTATCCAGGCTCTTGCTCTTGCAGCAGAGGTGACCTCACGGTATTTTCCGGAGGGAGTGGTCGCAGCTGTAGACGATTCTGCTCCTCCTAAATCAGCGGTTGACGATTTTTTACCATCGCAACCTGTCGCCTCGGGGTTTCGTTTCTCAGAATCTCCCTTGGTGGCTTATGAAATGGCGAAAGTTTTGGCTACTCACCCACCGCTGGGTAGTAACATTCCTCTTCGCCCAGTGCCACTTCTGGTGGCGCATGGACCGGTTCCTCCTTCAGTGGATTCATGGCTGGCCACAGAGCAGCAGGCTTCTGTGTTTCGCCATGCCACACACAGGAAGTTAGTGTTGAAACATTCCAATCGCGGGTTGATTCAAACTTTTGCCCTACCTCGGGCTCCACTTCCGGTGACTCCAGCTGTTGACTTCCTGCGTTTTGAGCATTTCAAGAAGGATAAAGCGTTTCCTTACACTGAATCTTCTCTTCTGGGGTTAGAGGAAACAGGCAGATCTGCACTGGAACTTGCATCCCTCTCGGATACGCTGCTGCGTTCTTTGACGCGGGCGCTTACTTCTTCCCTAGAACCATTTGAGTTCAGGCAAGATGCAAGCGAACAGGATGTGGCGGCTCTTTTGTCGGCATTGGCTAAAGTTTCGGCGCAACAAATGGCGTCATCAGCACGGCTCTACGCTCATGCAGTTTTTACTCGAAGGGATAACTTCCTCTCCGAGTCCAGACTGCAGGATCGGCGAACTATTGACTCTTTGCGCACATCTCCCTTCACGGAGGAGGCGCTCTTTGGTCCTTTGGCTCTTGATGCTCTTCACAAAGAGACCCAAGAGGCAAAGGATTTGGAGTTTGCCAGATACACTCAACGCTCCGCTAGTCATACCATACAATCCGACTCTGCTACCTACATGGCCCCTGCGGTTAAAGGTAGCTTTAAGCAAAACTCTGGTTCCTCTCGAGGTCGTGGAAGGGGTGCTTCTTCTGGCAATAAGAAGCCTTCCTTTGGCAAGTCTCGGGGGTCTGGGCGAAATCCCAACCCCCAGTGATTCCCCCCTGATCTGATTATCCCTGCAGCCGCCATCCCCGTGATGGTGGGCGGTCCGTCTCGGGCGATCGTATTTTGGATGCAGAACGTAACCAACAATTGGATCGTAGGGATAGTCAGATCGGGGTTCCGGCTTCTCTGGAAAGAGGAAAAGGCTCCTCTTACCAGAGTTCTCCCTCACTTTTCTTTTCCGGCCAACAAGGAATCAGTCATGGTCATAGATGCCGAGATTCTGGCCCTTTTACGGAAGCAAGCGGTGGAGGTAGTATTAGATCATTCCTCCCCCGGATTTTTCAACCGGATTTTCGTGGTACCCAAGGCCTCAGGGGGGTGGCGCCCAGTTCTGGAACTTTCCTCTCTGAACGCCTAAGGGACATACGCTTTACCATGAAAACACCAGCTACGGTCAGGGACACCTTTCGCCCGGGCGATTGGGTCACCTCCATCGACCTCTTAGACGCGTATTTCATCTTCTCATCCATCCTTGCGACAGGAAGTGGTTGAGGTTTCGGTGGAGAAACAAGGCATACTAGTTTCGGGCCCTGCCCTTCGGCCTATCCTTAGCACCATGGATCTTCACAATGGGTGTTCGATAGATTTGTGCTCTTATTCGGCAGAAGGGGGTACGTCTTTGGGCGTACCTCGACGATTGGCTGATTCTGCATCAGGCTCGAGATCTTTGCCTTTCTCACACTCATGTCGTCCTGCGCCTCGCATTGGATATGGGTTTTGCAGTCAATCAGACCAAGTCGGATCTCACTCCCGCTCAGGAGTTTTCTTACCTGGGCATGAGATTCAACACAGTAGCCTGGACCGTTCGGCCCTCTCTCAGGAGAGTGGACAAACTCCAAGACTTAATCAGAAATGGACAAGCCAACACTGGATCCGGACCTACTACGTCTGTCTCGGGGCTCTCCCGTCCCTCTCAATCTCGTAAAGGGAGAGCTTCTACAACCAAGAACAGGCATTCCTCACGGAAATCCGCAGTCTCTGCTTCTTCACGGGTGGATGTTGTGAGAAATTCTCTTCTGCACGCAGGTGCTTCAGACATCACTGTTTCGTTGATTCAGAAAGCTCACAGAGCTTCCACAAATTCGGTTTATTCCTCTCACTAGAAAGCTTGGAATACTTGGTGTCAGTTAAACAACGTCAACCCAGTAGCGCCTAGGTCCATGCAAGTCGCTAATCATTTGGCTTGGTTGTCTTCACAAGGTTGTTCTGCATCCTCCCTTAAGGTTAGAAGATCAGTTATATCTTCAACATTACGACAGTTAGGGCATGTTATCAATCTTGGCGGTCCAATAGCTTCAGTGCTGAAAGGCGCCTCGATTGCAGATATTAAAACAAACAACCAGTACCGGCTTGGGATCTCTTTCTTGTTCTTGAATTTTTGAGATCGTCAGACTTTGAGCCTTTGCATGCTGCAAGCTTACCAAATCTAACCCGCAAGACATTAATGTTACTGTTGTTAGCTTCAGCCAGACGCGGTAGCGAGGTACATTCTTTATCTGGCCTGCAGAAAGACATTTCGTTTCAAGCAGACGGTTTCGTCTCGCTTAATTTTCGACCAGATTTTCTAAATCAGAGACCAGATCAGCAATCACCAGTGATCACAGTTCATCCACTGTCTAATATATTAGCTCCAAACGATCCAGATCTTATGAACTGTCCGGTTCGTGCGCTAACGACTTACTTATCTCGTACAAGCCCCATTCGGGCTAGTAGTCAGAAGCTGTTATTCATCTCCACGAACACAGCTAGACACAAAGACATTGCCAAAGTCACTTTAGCAAAATGGGCTTCCACTCTCATTAGACAAGCCTATGTGTGGTGGCAGCAGAATGATGGTGGGCGTTCTTCTCAGTTCATCCTTCCTCTTTCCTCGGCGAGGACTCATGAGACCCGTGCTTGGGCCTCATCTCTCGCTGTCTTCAAATCCAGGCGTCTATCTGAGGTCTTGGGCGCCGCTTACTGGAGATCAGAAGACGTCTTCCTGAATTACTATTTGAGGGACGTCTCTGGCACTCGTCCTTATGGATGCAACGTCCTACCTGCGGTCGTGGTTGCCGGGCAGGCTCTACCCAGAACTTAGGGTGAGTTGTCTGTCTGCTTATATTCATGTTTTATGATCCCACCTCCTTAAGTAGCAATCTGCTATTTATGAGATTTGGGGAAGTAATACAGTAGTCCCTTCCATTTCCGGCCCTTTCGTGGGCGTGAACCTGCCTGGAGCGGCCAGCTTTCCCATGACTAATGAGTTTTCCTTCTATAATTGACTCTTAATGGCCGTTAACCTGTCTGACGCGGTCAACGGTCACTGATTTTTGCCCTAAGGTGCCCCTCTTACTCGACAGGAGCGGCCACTTAACGGCCACTTGTCACTTTCGCGGGCGAGCGCCTGTGGCTCTCCCCGCCCACCCACCTCCCACCTGCTATCTGGCCGTTAGAAATCAGCACCTGTCCACTTTCTATAACTGTTAACACATGTATCGCCTGTTAATAAAGCTGACGAGTCAAACTCAAGATTGTTTTTGTTTACATTGGAGTGTGAGCGATCGCTGCGTGTTTGTGTTTGTTTGTTTTCGTGAATGAAGACGTGAGTGATTGTTGAGTGATTATTTGAAGCCTTTGCAAGCCCGTCAAGAATTTGTTCAGTCAGTCAGTCAGTCTTTCAGAATGGCAACACAAACTCCAACAAAGAAAAGACTGGTGCTGACTTTAGAGCAAAGAGTGAAGGTTATTAGCAGAGAATACTTACGCATGCGCAAACTGTAAATACAGACATGCGCATACATACATTTACGGCAGTCACTTCCGGATCGATCACAGCTGATGTGAGTTTGAAACACTTGTTTATCTGACACTCAAATACATATATAATAATCCAAACAACACACATAGAAACATACGAAACAATAGCTTAGCCAGGACGATCGAGTTAAACACGCAAATAATTAAGATGTATAAACAAAAGCAAAACTAACAGAGACAATGAATCGGCGGCTCGTGGATGATCGCTTTCTTTTCTTCATGAAAACTTGATCGTGTTTTTGGGTTTTTTTTTTGGAGGAGGAGGGGGCCTGTAATGAACGGCCACCTGATATTTGCGGTCACCTTTGCAATGACTAATGGGTGACCGGATATGGCAGGTACTACTGTAATTTAATCGAAAATTTTAATAATAAATTTTCATTTGATTAATATACTTACCCAAATCTCATATCAAATGCCCTCCCACCTACCCCGCTTTCAGACTTGCTCAGGCTTGTCAAGAAGTGAATTGAAGATGGCGGCCGCGTGTCACGTGGCGATAAGGGGAGCCTACCCTGAGGTATCACGTGGTCTAGTGACTGTTTATGTGATTTTTCTTTAGGGGAGTGGCTTCCCTTGTGTTACCAGGGAAGCGTGTTCAACGTTTAAGCACTTAACGGAAGTAAATTGCTATTTATGAGATTTGGGTAAGTATATTAATCAAATGAAAATTTACACTAAAATTTTTGATTATATATATCTAGGCCTGAAAGTGGCGAGTAGAAATGTGTAACTGGCGAGTAGAAATGTTCATCTACTCACTGAATGCGAGTAAAGTTGCTGAAACAAATTGTTGTTTTGGCTAGTAAAGTTTGCTCTTTCACTATTACATGTTCAGAATCTCTAGCCAAAGGCCAGTACAGTGGAACCCCTCTCTAGCGACCTTGAACATGTTGACAAAAATCGGTCCTTATGGAGGAGGGTCCTTACAGAGGGAGGGGGCGGGGTCAGGGGGCCACAAAGAAAGTCACCTCAGATTTTCTTAAAAAAAGAAAACAGAGAAGTTTGAGTTGCTGACGACCGTTTCCTCAAGCAAACTGCTTTGATTTTATGTTTGACATTGTCGATGGTGTCCACCAGTTCTGGTGCATGTTTCAATGCAAAAAGAGTTAGTTTCTGAGCAAGCATTCTTTACAGGAGTCCCTGCAATGCTGAAGGCCCTCCGAGAAAGAGAGTGAAAAATCGGCCACCGTTCTCAGCATCGCGTATCTGTGTGTAACCTCTTTCATTGACAAGATACTCTTGTTTCGGGTTACCTAATCTGTGAACCCTTCAGTTGTGTTGCTTTGTCAAAAGTTAGACACAGTCAACTAGTTTTGCTCTGAGTGAACAGTGCAGCTGGCCTCAATTAGCCGGTGACACCTCTCTGGCCACAGCACCAAACAGTACATGGCTGGGGGGGGGGGGGGGGGGGGGGGTAGCTGGCTAAACTCAGTGGGGTGTCCGGTGTCACTGCATGTCAGCAGGAAGAGCATTGGAGAGAAATAGAGAGGTGTACTCTTCCAAACAATTTCCAAGGATCAGTTGTCAGGGCTTAGGGTAGTCACTGCCACAAGATCGGCATGCAGTCAATAAAGCCAGACAAGAAGAATGATTATGACATGCGGCTCCATCTGCTGGTTTTTTATTCAAACTGGTTTTCAACGCTTATTCTCACAAAGCCTCTGCACACCTGCCCCTGTGCTGTGTTTGTGTGGCTGCTTTCGTATGATGTCAGTGCATGGTGAGTGCGTTCACTGCCTTGTCACCACTTTCCCACCTTTTCAGAATGTTTTCTTCGTCTTGGATAATTCTTCGAATTTGCGATTTTCCAACATCAAGACTTTTTGCAATCGCGATGGCAGTTTCTCCCTTTTTGTGTGGTTAATTAGTGCCTTTGCTTACTGGAGACAGTTATAACTGGTTATAACTGGTTTGTCAGTGATGCGTTGCTGACTGAGAGTCTTGGCTTTCTCTGACAAAGTCGTTACACAAGCTGTTAGGTCTGTCCTTAGACGTTAGAGCGGGGTGGTCGCTACACTGGTGACAACTATATAAGGAAACACATCGGTTAAAAAAAAAGGGTCGTTGTGGCGGGGTAGTCGTTAGAGAGGGGGGTCGTTGTAGCCCGGGTAGTTCAGGTGGTAGAGCACTGGACTTGTGATCGAAAGGTCGCTGGTTCGAATCCGGGCCGGGACGGACACAGGTCAACTTTATGTGCAGACCCAGAGACGGTATCCATCTCCCACCCCCTGTGTCACCACAGCGGCACGTAAAAGACCTCTGTCATTCTGCCATAAGTGCAGATGGCTGATACCACCTAAACACGCATACACTTGTGTATCTCATCTAAAGTCGGGTTAAAACCCGGGAACATGCCCCTAATGGCTTTGCCGTGAGGGCGTAAAACTTGAATTTCTCTCTCTTGAGCGCTAAGTGCCCTTTGTTTTTTCAGATCATGCACAAAGGTTGTGTCTTCCACACATAGTGTATTTGTTTATTTGTCGATTTAAAAAAAAAATGTTTAATATAATCATTTTTTTTGTAAGTCCTTAAGATTAGAACTCTATTTGGATTTGCGCCATGTAAATACCCTTATTTAATTTGTTTAATTTTTTATATATATTTTTTTATATATATTTTTTTTTTCCAGTGCCGCTGCAGCAGGCATCAGGTAAGAGCGGCGCCCTGGGTATGTCCAACTCTCCCCACTACGGCCAGCTGTCCTCCCATCAGCAACAACACCACCACATGCTGCAGCAGTTCCAGCAGCTACAGCTGGGGGCACAGGGCGCGGCGGTCGCAGGCACACCCATTCTGGGCAGCAGCACGGGGATGACGTTCCGCGGGGTGGAGAGGAGGAGCGTGGGTTCCTCCGCTTCCCCCATACCCTCCTCCTCTTCCTCCGCCTCCTCCGCCAAGCTGGCTGGGGGTGACTCCCCTCCTAACGGAGCTGTGGGTAAGGGGGTTTGTGTGTGTGTGTAGATGTGTGTAATTTGTGAATACAAAAACAAAATTGTAGATTAATGGAATGTTTATTATAAAACAAAACTACTTGTTTTTCTACCGTTAGCCGTCTCTGTTTTTGGATTTGTGTATTTTGTGGTTTTTCGTTTCGTTTGTTTTATTTTACCATTGCTGTAAAATTTGGGTCGCTTCCTCCCAGTGGAAAGCTATAGCAGCAAGAAGAGTCGCCCTTCCTTTGGTGTGTGTGTGGTCAGGTGTAATCAGCCAGCTGCCCTTCAAGCAGACTGACTGTGGTTACACAGGGTTGGGTCAAGCTGACTGACTGTGGTTACACAGGGTTGGGTCAAGCAGACTGACTGTGGTTACACAGGGTTGGGTCAAGCAGACTGACTGTGGTTACACAGGGTTGGGTCAAGCAGACTGACTGTGGTTACACAGGGTTGGGTCAAGCAGACTGACTGTGGTGACACAGGGTTGGGTCAAGCAGACTGACTGTGGTGACACAGGGTTGGGTCAAGCAGACTGACTGTGGTGACACAGGGTTGGGTCAAGCAGACTGACTGTGGTTACACAGGGTTGGGTCAAGCTGACTGACTGTGGTTACACAGGGTTGGGTCAAGCAGACTGACTGTGGTTACACAGGGTTGGGTCAAGCAGACTGACTGTGGTTACACAGGGTTGGGTCAAGCAGACTGAATGTGGTGACACAGGGTTGGGTCAAGCAGACTGACTGTGGTTACACAGGGTTGGGTCAAGCTGACTGACTGTGGTTACACAGGGTTGGGTCAAGCAGACTGACTGTGGTTACACAGGGTTGGGTCAAGCAGACTGACTGTGGTTACACAGGGTTGGGTCAAGCAGACTGACTGTGGTTACACAGGGTTGGGTCAAGCAGACTGACTGTGGTTACACAGGGTTGGGTCAAGCAGACTGACTGTGGTTACACAGGGTTGGGTCAAGCAGACTGACTGTGGTTACACAGGGTTGGGTCAAGCTGACTGACTGTGGTGACACAGGGTTGGGTCAAGCAGACTGACTGTGGTTACACAGGGTTGGGTCAAGCAGACTGACTGTGGTTACACAGGGTTGGGTCAAGCTGACTGACTGTGGTGACACAGGGTTGGGTCAAGCAGACTGACTGTGGTTACACAGGGTTGGGTCAAGCAGACTGACTGTGGTTACACAGGGTTGGGTCAAGCTGACTGACTGTGGTAACACAGGGTTGGGTCAAGCAGACTGACTGTGGTGACACAGGGTTGGGTCAAGCTGACTGACTGTGGTTACACAGGGTTGGGTCAAGCAGACTGACTGTTGTTACACAGGGTTGGGTCAAGCAGACTGACTGTGGTTACACAGGGTTGGGTCAAGCAGACTGACTGTGGTCACACAGGGTTGGGTCAAGCAGACTGACTGTGGTTACACAGGGTTGGGTCAAGCAGACTGACTGTGGTTACACAGGGTTGGGTCAAGCAGACTGACTGTGGTTACACAGGGTTGGGTCAAGCTGACTGACTGTGGTTACACAGGGTTGGGTCAAGCAGACTGACTGTGGTTACACAGGGTTGGGACAAAGATACCGTCTCTAAGTCTGCACTTAAATTTTAGAATAAGACAGTAACAGTAATCACATCTCAGAGATCTTTGTAGGTCAAAGCACAAACGTGTGTGTAAATACTTATGTGTTGTTTATCTTTTATTTCTTATTGTAAAACAGCATCTTCTGCAAAATATAATACAATTTAAGGATAAAAGTCGCTTGTTCATTTCAATGGGTTTTTTTTTTCTTTTCTTTCTTTCCGCTTTTTTTTTTTTTTTTTTGTGCCTCAGTTCCATGCAGTCCGCTTCAAGCTGAAAAATAAATGAAAAGAATGAAACCCTAATTTTTTTATTTTTTTTTTATTTATTTATTTTTTTTCCTCTTCCTTTTCTCTTCTTTCTTTCTTTCTCTCTACAGCTGAGCGTCCTTCTTCATTGGCGTTTTATATATTTATCAATTGTATGTGGTTTTCTACAATGGACAAAATCTTGCATCTTTAATGTTGGTTATTGTCTTACATATGTCTGTGTTTGGGTTGACTTAGGTGTTGTTTGTGGCGGTGTCATGATGGAGTTAACATAGTAACCATCACAATAAGTAAGAGGAAAAGCAAATTGTAAGCGTGCTAAAGTTTTCTTAGTAACAGTTCTCTTTTCATACAAGTGGTGTTTAGTGTAACAATGTAAGTTCCGCCTTTACCCCGGTACCGTTCTCCTTTTAGCGAAACGAAAGAAAGAGGGGGCGGTGAGGGAAGCCAGAAAAGAAGTATATATGATACACTATTCTACGTTTCAATGGTTGTTATTCTCTCAGGTACCAGGAGAATAGTTCCGAATAACTCTCACATACTCGATTCCACATGTTGTATGCAGTTAGAGTGCTTACTTTCCTTTGTTTATCAGATATCTCGAATTATGTTTGATTTGTCTGATGGCTGACTCTTGCAGGGCTGGACTTGGGAGGACGGGGCGTGGCCCAAGCGGAGATGCTGAAGGGAGGGGAGGGGGTCATATCCAACAACGCTGACTCAGAGGAGGATGAAAAAGAGACAACAAACCTGGCTAACACAAAAGAGAAAACCCCTATGTGCTTAGTCAACGAACTAGCAAGATACAACAAGGTGGGTGGTATGTAGTATATGAATGGAGGCTTTTTTTGGAAAGAAATTATATTTTCTGATTATAACCACTGTAAAAGATGAATTTACCTCCATTTTAAGACTCCCTCCTTTTTAAGACCTGATTTTCTCAGATTTGTGGAGGCCTTGAAATGGGGTTTCCATTGTACAGGACCTCTGTCTGCAGACAGCCTACATTTTATGATCAAGTGACATAACTAAAAAAAAAATATTAGAATTTTTTTTTAAGGGGACACAACTGTTTTGTCACCACCAGGTGGCACACCAGTACACATTGGTTGACGAGCAGGGGCCGGCACACAAGAAGACGTTCTTCGTCAAGCTGAAACTGGGCGAGGAGGAGTACTCTGCCCAAGGGGAGAGCATCAAGAAAGCGCAGCACGCAGCGGCAGACATTGCGCTGCAAGAGACAAAGTTCAGCCACCCGGTGCCCAAAATTCCGCGGCACATGGAGGGGGAAGGGATGTGTGACTCAGGTGAGATGGTTTAAACAATTTTATTCATAAAGAATTACAGGTAACAATGCCGCAATCTATCAATTTGATAATTGGAGCACAACAAGCAAAGCTTATAAACGTGCTCTGAAAAGGCAATATAATTTTTAATTGGGCGGACGAATACAATGTATGTTAGGAGGATAAGGAGATTTGAAGAAGGGGAAAGGAAGGAGGATATCTTTGTTTTGTTTTTAAAGTGAGATGACGGGAAAGGGGTCAGTTCTACTCCCAAACCTGACGCTCCCTGGGAAAAAAATGGTAAATTAGGGGACAGTTTCAATAAAATTATTGCGCATGGCCCTTCTTTTTTTTTCCTCCATGTCGGTTCTGGGATAAGTGTTATGTGTGTGTTGAGTTGAGGGTTTGAGTTCTACTCCCTAACCCGGCACTCCCTGGAAAAAATGGTAAATTAGGGGAAGGTTATAATATGTCTGACTTTCCCATGAGAGCTGGGAATGGTGGGGTAAAAACGGTCATACACATAGAAACACACTTGTGCTAGAACATGAGTGAACGTGGGAGTTTCAGCCCATGAACAAAGAAGATATGTCTGGTTGTTTTTATATGGCCCGCTTTTATTTTTTCCACGTCGGTTTTGGGAGTTTAGTATTTATGTGTGTGTGTGTGTGTGTTTTCTCAGTTTGTTTAGAATAAGAATATGTGCACAGAGGTTAAGTTACATCCTGTTTGGTGATTTCTTCACAAATCTGTCCTCTGGCACATTAGGGTTTAAGAATTTTTTTTAATGAAGCTGTGAAAAAATTGTTGAGGAGGGTTGGGGGTGGGAAGTTAAGTTCAATTGCAGATACAGTTATCTTACTCTTTCTCTCTCTTTCCCTTCCTCCCGCTCTCTCCTCTCTCTCTCTCTCCCTCCCCACCTCTCTCTCTCTCTCTCTCTCTCTCTCTCTCTCTCTCTCTCTCTCTCTCTCTCTCTCTCTCTCTCTCTCTCTCTCTCTCTCTCTCTCTCTTTCTCTCTCTCTCTCGCAAATGCACACAATATTTTCTTCTCTCTCAGACATTTCAGTGAACATTACACGTATAGGAGGTTACTATTTGTGTTCAGTTCATCATTCTGATTTCCTCTGTACTTATAGTTGTGTGTTACCCCAGCTTAATTAAGTAGTTAAAGTGGACGGGCATTTCAGTGAACAACATTACGCCTACAGTGGAACTGAACGCTCTGGCGATGAAGCGCGGCGAGCCGGCCGTGTACAAACTCATTGAGCCGCGCAACCAGCAGCAGAACTACCAACCGGCTAACATCGACTTCCGCGGCATGTACAATCAGAGGTTGGTGTTTTATTTGTTTGTTTGTCTGTCTGTCTGTGTTTTAACAAGACAGTGAGGTTGTTTTTGTGAGGAGTTAGTGCTCTGTTGGTATTGTTTTTGTTGTCTGTCTGTCTGTTTTTACAAGACAGTGAGGTTGTTTTTGTGAGGAGTTAGTGCACTGTTGGTATTGTTTTTGTAAATGTGTGTAGTTTCACAGTTTTGTTTAGGATGATAAACTAAATGAAGAAAAGAAAACACTAACTTCCGTCTTCTCACAGATAGCACTACGGGAGGTCCCTTTCCCAGCAATGGGATATTAAAGGAAAGAAAATGAAATGAAAACACAAACTTCCGTCTTATTTATTTATTTATTTACAAGGATTTATATCGCGCACATATCTCACCACACAAGGCGACTCAAGGCGCATGTTACCTATTAATGCCGTGTGAGATGGAATTTTGTTTACACAATATATCACGCATTCACATCGGCCAGTAGATCAACAGCCTATTGGCGCTGCATCCACCTTTCACGGCCTAGTATTCCAGGTCACACGGGTATTTTGGTGGACATTTTTATCTACGCCTATACAATTTTGCCAGGAAAACCTTTTTTCAATCGTGGGATCTTTAACGTGTATACCCCAATGTAGTGTAGTCTTATATGACAGATACCTCTGCGAGAGGTCCATTTCCCAGCAATGATATAAAGTAAATGAAACGAAATGAAAATAAAACTTCCGTCTTGTGACAGATACAACTACGAGAGACCCCCTCGTCTCTTTCCCAGCAATGAGATAAAGTAAATGAACTGAAATGAAAATAAAACTTCCGTCTTGTGACAGATACCACTACGGGCGCCCCCCTCGTCCGTTCTACGTCATGCTGAAGGTGGGTCACCGAGAGTTCATCGGTGACGGTCCCACAAGACAGGCGGCCCGGCACAGCGCTGCCTCGAAAGCGCTGAGAGTTCTGAAGAACATGCCGCTCCCCAGTGAAGACAGCAAGCCCAAGACTGAGGAGGAGAAGGACGCAGAGGGTGAGTACACTGGAGTACGCTTTTAAAGACCTCGAAAAATCTGAGAAAATCAGGTCTTAAAAAAGAGGGAGTCTCAAAATAGGGGTAAATTTACAGAGGTTATGAACAGAATATCTGAGAGTAAAAACAAAATCTTGAAAAGGAAGAAGTTTTATATATGGGGGGGGGGGAATCTCGTCCAGTCCAGAAATCAGGGAATTCATTTATAAAATAAAAATTCCGTCACGTTATGTTCTTGTCATTGCCTGTCTTGGGGCAGTGTGTGTGCCTTTCATGAATAATCTAATGCAGACAGAAGGATATGTGACAGGGGAGGCTACCGCTTCTTTCACAGCAGACTCTGCATCCGAGTTGTTGGCCTTTAAGTCAACACCGGTTGATTGTTGAATTCTGTTTGTGATGGGGTCTGGTGGTTTCCGATTGTCTGTATGTTCATGGAAACCTTCGGGTTTGCATAACAGTTTTTATAGGGCTAAGAAATTAGCCCTAACATTTTCAATCCTGTTTGATTGCACTTCGCTTCCCAAGGTGATGGTAGTGTTTGGGCACACGGTTACAGATATAAAGAACAACTATGTTAGCGTTTAGCTTGGAGTTTAGTCACTTTACTCTTGTTCTTTTCTTCAGACGCCATGAAGTCGGAGATCAGCCTGGTGCATGAGATTGCGCTGAAAAGAAACCTCCCTGTCGCCTTTGAGGTCAGTGGCCCCTTTCAACTCGCTTTCCCTTTACTTTTCCTCTTTCACATTTATGCTGTTAAAGGCACAGTAAGCCTCCCGTAAACCATCACAGATACTGTCAGGCTTTTACACACAGTACAAACACCCTTCCATTTGAACGCTCACCAAACGGGAACATCCTAGGTGCCCTACGTAAAGAGCGAGCAATTTTTGAGTCACTTGAGAAAAAGTGACTCTATGTAATCGGTCAGTGTTAGTCTGTCCGGCCGGCCGGCCGTAGACACCACCTTAACGTTGGACTTTTCTCGGAAACTATCAAAGCGATCGGGCTCATATTTTGTTTAGTCGTGACCTCCAATGACCTCTACACTTTAACGATGGTTTCGTTGACCTTTGACCTTTTTCAAGGTCACAGGTCAGCGTCAAAGGAAAAATTAGACATTTTATATCTTTGACAAACTTTTCTCGGAAACTATCAAAGCGATCGGGCTCATATTTTGTTTAGTCGTGACCTCCAATGACCTCTACACTTTAACGATGGTTTTGTTGACCTTTGACCTTTTTCAAGGTCACAGGTCAGCGTCAAAGGAAAAATTAGACATTTTATATCTTTGACAAAGTTCATCGGATGTGATTGAAACTTTGTAGGATTATTCTTTACATCAAAGTATTTACATCTGTAGCCTTTTACGAACGTTATCAGAAAAACAAGGGAGATAACTAGCCTTTTCTGTTCGGCAACACACAACTTAACGTTGGGCTTTTCTCGGAAACTATAAAAGTGACCGGGCTCAAATTTTATGTGAACGTGACTCATTGTGTTGTGAATAGCAATTTCTTCCTGTCCATCTGATGCCTCATATAATATTCAGAACTGCGAAAGTGACTCGATCGAGCGTTTGCTCTTCTTGTTAAAGAATTAATTTTGCGCCGATTGCTCGGAGACAATCGGACCGTGGTGCGTTTTGGCGCTAGACCTAACTTTTAAAATCTAAATAATAAATTGACAGCTTGTTACACAAACATTCTTAAATCATAAAAGAATTATTTTTCATCAAGACAAGATCAGTACCATTCGAAGTTATGAAAGTTTGAAAAAAGAAAAGCCCGAAAGCAGGGTCACGCAAGGTCGTGGTTCTCGTAGCAGACGACGGTTTATAAGCATCGCCAGTTCCTCTGAACAGTCAAAAGCCATCGCTAGAGTTCTTGTGAACCACAGCCGTTTGTTTCGTGCATAGTCAGAGGTACATAATAACGTGCTATTGCAGATAAGCTCACATTGAGTCGCATTCAAATTACTAACCGACGACTACATTTTGAAAAAGGGAAACTGGATCACACAGGTTCACGATGGCTCAGGGGTAAGATAAACCACGCGAAACTAAATTCTTTGAAAATTGCTCGCTCTTTACGTGGGCACCTAGGATGTTCCCGTTTGGTGAGCGTTCAAATGGAAGGGTGTTTGTATTGTGTGTAAAAGCCTTACAGTATCTGTGTAATTTGACAGGGGTCTTAAAAGGGTAGGGGCACTGCAGTAGGTTGTTGAGCACACATTGTAAGCCATGCACTGCTGTCTGAGCTAGCGCATTCTTCAACATAGAAACCAACGCGTGCACATCTTTGATCACCAGGTCACTCGCGAGTCGGGCCCTCCGCACATGAAGAACTTTGTGACCAAGTGCATTGTGGGAGACAAGGCAACAGAGGCGGAGGGCAACTCGAAGAAGCTGTCCAAGAAACGAGCGGCAGAACTGATGCTAGATGAACTCCAGAAGTTGCCGGGACCTCCGACCGCTGCGGGGCTCAAACCCAAGATCAAACCGCCCAACAATAAGAAGAAAAACCGCAACCTCATCAAGGTTGGTTTCTTGCTACGGCTGAATCATCAGAATGCATGCCTGTATGTTGTCCTGTTCTATCTCTCGTTCTCTGTCTATCTCTCTGTCTGTCTGTTTCTTTCGCTTTCTTTCCTTCTCTCTCCCCCTCTCTCTACCGCTCTTTCTCTCTCTCTCCCCCTCTCTCTCTACTGCTCTTTCTCTCCAGCTTTCTCTCACTCTCTCTCTCTCTCTCTCTCTCTCTCTCTCTCTCTCTCTCTCTCTCTCTCTCTCTCTCTCTCTCTCTCTCTTTCTTCCTCACAATCACTCAGATGAACTCGTGGACGCTGATTTTCAAAAAGGGTATCATGTTGTGCGCGCGCTGCATGGCATACACATCGGAGTTGATTGTTTGTCCCGATCGTGGGATACAGCCTGTCAGAGGCGTGGAGCGTGTTCCAGATGTTGTGAAAAATCTGTCTGCGGTACAGGGGCTCCTACTCCTCCAGACCATGATAATCCTGACAGTTATTTTCGAAAATTGTCTATTCCCAGCGATGGGACAATGAAGTAATAAACATGAAAATGAAATGATGAAAATGGTGTGTGCTTGGTGGGCAGGTGCAGAAGGCAGACCCAAGCTACGGTGTGGGGGTAAACCCCATCAGTCGGCTGATCCAGATCATGCAGGCCCAGAAAAAGAAGGAACCCGTCTACACGCTGCTGGCCGAGAAGGGTCTGCCGCGCCGCCGCGAGTTCGTCATGCAGGTAAATCAAGTTGAAAAAATATTGCCACTCTGTATTCTTTCTTTGATGTGCAGCCATACAGCAGAAGCGCCTATTGTGTGGATTTTTCTCCGTCTTCTATAGCGGGGTCTTAAAAGGGGCATTGATCTGTGATGGGACATGATGAAGACCACTTGTGATGGGACATGATGAAGACGACTTGTGATGGGACATGATGAAGACGACTTGTATTAGCATTTGCTAGCAGTGGAATAATATAGTGCTGTAAATGTGAAAGTGATGGCACGTTTGTTGATTCTTCCATTCATGGAGTTGTTTGCTTCCCACAGTGCCAGGTGGAAGAGAATGTGAGTGAGGGAGTGGGTCCCAACAAGAAGCTAGCCAAGCGGAACGCCGCCGAGAGCATGCTTCAGTTGCTGGGCTTCAGTCGACCGTCTCCGCAGCCGACAAAGCCTTCCATCAGAAGCACGCCCTCTACCGAGGTAAGCTTGTTCTGGGAGCTGGTCTGTTGTTACACAGCAGTCAAAACTTACCATCTAAAGTCGTCTCCCTTTCTGGCTAATGTTCTATGAGCTTTTATCTACACAGCCATCAAAACCTACCATCTGAAGTCGTCTCCCTTTCTGGGTAATGTGAGCTTTTATCTACACAGCCATCAAAACCTACCATCTGAAGTCGTCTCCCTTTCTGGGTAATGTGAGCTTTTATCTACACAGCCATCAAAACCTACCATCTGAAGTCGTCTCCCTTTCTGGGTAATGTGAGCTTTTATCTACACAGCCATCAAAACCTACCATCTGAAGTCGTCTCCCTTTCTGGGTAATGTGAGCTTTTATCTACACAGCCATCAAAACCTACCATCTGAAGTCGTCTCCCTTTCTGGGTAATGTTCTATGAGCTTTTATCTACACAGCCATCAAAACCTACCATCTAAAGTCGTCTCCCTTTCTGGCTAATGTTCTATGAGCTTTTATCTACACAGCCATCAAAACCTACCATCTAAAGTCGTCTCCCTTTCTGGGTAATGTTCTATGAGCTTTTATCTACACAGCCATCAAAACTTACCATCTAAAGTCGTCTCCCTTTCTGGGTAATGTTCTATGAGCTTTTATCTACACAGCCATCAAAACCTACCATCTGAAGTCGTCTCCCTTTCTGGCTAATGTTCTATGAGCTTTTATCTACACAGCCATCAAAACCTACCATCTGAAGTCGTCTCCCTTTCTGGGTAATGTTCTATGAGCTTTTATCTACACAGCCATCAAAACCTACCATCTGAAGTCGTCTCCCTTTCTGGGTAATGTTCTATGAGCTTTTATCTACACAGCCATCAAAACCTACCATCTAAAGTCGTCTCCCTTTCTGGCTAATGTTCTATGAGCTTTTATCTACACAGCCATCAAAACCTACCATCTAAAGTCGTCTCCCTTTCTGGGTAATGTTCTATGAGCTTTTATCTACACAGCCATCAAAACCTACCATCTGAAGTCGTCTCCCTTTCTGGGTAATGTGAGCTTTTATCTACACAGCCATCAAAACCTACCATCTAAAGTCGTCTCCCTTTCTGGCTAATGTTCTATGAGCTTTTATCTACACAGCCATCAAAACCTACCATCTAAAGTCGTCTCCCTTTCTGGCTAATGTTCTATGAGCTTTTATCTACACAGCCATCAAAACCTACCATCTGAAGTCGTCTCCCTTTCTGGCTAATGTTCTATGAGCTTTTATCTACACAGCCATCAAAACCTACCATCTGAAGTCGTCTCCCTTTCTGGGTAATGTTCTATGAGCTTTTATCTACACAGCCATCAAAACCTACCATCTGAAGTCGTCTCCCTTTCTGGGTAATGTTCTGTGAGCGTGTTGAGAAATGCCAGTGCTGGTCTGTTATATACAGCAGTTGACAAACCAGTAGCTGAGTGGACAAGTCGTGAGCCTCCCATGTAGAAGGTTGAGCATTCAAATCCTTGCCACACCTGGCGGGTTAAGGGTGGAGATTTTTCCGATCTCCAAGGTCAACTTATGTGCAGACTTATTAGTGCCTTATCCCCATTGTGTTTACATGCAATCAAAAGATCAAGTACGCTGGGCAGAGATCCTGTAATTTATGACAGTGTTCGATGTGTAACAGAAACACAAAAATACCAAGCGGGCATCCGCCGAAAACGGGGAAAAAACAGCCACAATTGTAAAAACCCACTCGTACAAAAACACAAGTGCATGTGGGAGTTTCAGCCCATGAACGCATAAGAAGACGAGACGTATACAGCAGTCATAAACCTAACATCTCACATCGTCTGTGTCTCTAGGTTAGCCAGTTCAGTGAGCTTGTTGGCAAATATTTCTGTCTTGTCAAAATTGCTAGGATTCAGTCGGTCTTACCCAACTCAGAAACAAGACCTTCAGCTGAAATAATGCTTTTGTTTTGTTCTGTACCAGCTCTGTCTTGTCCTTTATGAAGCACTTTCACTGTTCTTTTAATTTCAGAGCGGAGGTGGTTCGGACAAGAAAGTGACGTTTGTGGACACAGGAAAGCCGGCAGCCAACGGAGGTAAGGTTTACACTTGATTTCCTCGCTTATCGTAGAACAGACCATGTTCGGAAACAACTCTGTACGAATTTGATAGCGAGACAAACAGTGGCTCGTGGGGAGATCAATTTAAACTAACAACCGCAGTGAACTGACCCCGATGTGTATGTTATGTAGTGTCCGCTCGATAGGATGCCTTTTTCTTTCGAAAATCTACACATCAGAGCCACCATTTACTGGCGATGACCTGCAGTGATCGCTGAGCACATGTCTTTCTCAAACTCATGTGACCTTGAGCAAAACTCACATAACCTCAGGCAAAATATGTTGTCAGCTATCACTCGGGGCAAGCGATCCAAAATATGTTGTCAGCTATCACTCGGGGCAAGCGATCCAAAATATGTTGTCAGCTATCACTCGGGGCAAGCAATCCAAAATATGTTGTCAGCTATCACTCGGGGCAAGCAATCCAAAATATGTTGTCAGCTATCACTCGGGGCAAGCGATCCTGCATTGCCGCAACAAGTCGTGAACTCCGATGTGTATATTTCCACAACACTTGGAAATCCTGACAGAGTTATTTCTGGAAAATGTCTATTGGCCAAGAAATGTATCTCGCTGAATTCAGTTCCTGTTCGCTGCCTGGGTGACATTATCATTGTGAAGAGAACTTGTTGAGAAGATAAAGGCACTTTGAGCTGTGTGTGCAGTGAACGGCGAGGGGCCCGGCATGGGTAACTCTGCTGGCTGGATGACATTATCAATCAATATCAATCAATCAATATGAGGCTTATATCGCGCGTATTCCGTGGGTACAGTTCTGAGCGCAGGGATTTTTTTATATTTTAATTTTTTTGCAATTTATATTGCGCACATATTCAAGGCGCAGGGATTTATTTATGCCGTGTGAGATGGAATTTTTTTTACACAATACATCACGCATTCACATCGGCCAGCAGATCGCAGCCATTTCGG
Organism: Littorina saxatilis; assembly: GCF_037325665.1. Classification (NCBI taxonomy): domain Eukaryota; kingdom Metazoa; phylum Mollusca; class Gastropoda; order Littorinimorpha; family Littorinidae; genus Littorina; species Littorina saxatilis. The sequence goes on from NC_090255.1 coordinate 5,107,826, forward strand.
CGCATATCCTACTTTTCGCGGCCTATTATTCCAAGTCACACGGGTATTTTGGTGGACATTTTTATCTATGCCTATACAATTTTGCCAGGAAAGACCCTTTTGTCAATCGTGGGATCTTTAACGTGCACACCCCAATGTAGTGTACACGAAGGGACCTCGGTTTTTTGTCTCATCCGAAAGACTAGCACTTGAACCCACCACCTAGGTTAGGAAAGGGAGGAGAAAATTGCTAACGCCCTGACCCAGGGTCGAACTCGCAACCTCTCGCTTCCGAGCGCAAGTGCGTTACCACTCGACCACCCAGTCCTTTGTGTTATGATTGTGAAGAGAACTTGTGAAAAAGATAAAGGAGCTTTGTGTTGTGTGTGCAGTGAACGGCGAGGGGCCCGGCATGGGTAACTCCGCTGGCTGCCAGGTGGTTCCAGGACTGCTCCGTCTCAACCAGTCGGGGGCGGCAAGCGTGCAGAAAATGATGGCGCCTTCACCTGGACACGGTTTTACTGGTGAGAATCTCCCCTCCTCCCTCCCTCCATTGTTATTGTATGTACTAGTAGGGCGGGGATGTAGCTCAGTCGGTAGCGCGCTGGATTTGTATCCAGTTGGCCGCTGTCAGCGTGAGTTCGTCCCCACGTTCGGCGAGAGATTTATTTCTCAGAGTCAACTTTGTGTGCAGACTCTCCTCGGTGTCCGAACACCCCCGTGTGTACACGCAACCACAAGACCAAGTGCGCATGAAAAAGATCCTGTAATCCATGTCAGAGTTCGGTGGGTTATAGAAACACGAAAATACCCAGCATGCTTCCTCCGAAAGCGGCGTATGGCTGCCTAAATGGCGGGGTAAAAACGGTCATACACGTAAAATTCCACTCGTGCAAAAACACGAGTGTACGAGGGAGTTTCAGCCCACGAACGCAGAAGAAGAAGAAGAATTGTATGTACTAGTAATATTGAAGTTTTATTACCACTGAAAAAAGTTTACAAGCCTAATGAAATCGTTTAACAAAGGTTATTTATGGGGAAAAATATATTAGTTATAAGCATCTATTTGATCAGTGTACTTATACAGTCATATGCAGTCAAACCTTTCTAGGCAACTACATCTCCACAACAACCACCTGCCCATTGCGACCATCCCAAAGGATCCCCCCCAAAACATTTTTTTAATTCACCTTTCCCTAATGAATTGACAGCCTGTCTTAATTGCTTACTTTTGGTCAGTACATTGGGGGGTTGTTAAAAGACCTTAGGCCTAAAAAAAAAATAGGTGTGGTTACGGTAACCCGACCTACCCTATTTTTAGGGGCCGACCCTATAACTTTTTATTACATTTGTCAAAACAAAAAAACACACACAAGAAAACGAGTGCAGAAAACGCAATGAAAGCGAAAGCGCCCGAGTCGCACACTTATTTCCCTGTCAAGTAGGTTTATAATTTGTACACATTAGAAAAAAAAGTTTTAAAAAAAAAAGTGATTGCCTACCTTCCTACCTTATTTTTTTGGCTATGTTACCGTAACCACACCTATTATTTTGTTTTGCCTTATTTGTTCAGAATTTCTGTTGATAACCTCTGCAAATGTACCTCCTATTGTAAGACTCCCTCCTTTTTGGCTCACGTAAGTGTAGCCTATGCGATCGTAACTTTGTCTGTCTGTGCGTATGTGCGTGCGTGCGTGTGTATGTCTGTGGTAGAAACTCTAACATTTGAAGACGTCACATTACATTGACGTCACATTATGACGTAAGAGGGTTAGACGTCACGCGAAAGAAGTACTGAAAGTCTGGGTCATTATTATTTTGAGCGGGCCGAGACTAGTTGGCAGTCGTGTCCCTGTAAGTAGGCTACATGCAGACAGACAGATCTAGATCTAGTGTCTCGCTTTCTTGCACAGTTTCACCCATGCTCTTTCTGTGTGTGTGTGTGTGTGTGTGTGTGTGTGTGTGTGTGTGTTTGTCGATTTCTTACGTGAGCCTTGATGGCTTCGCCTCTTGTTAAGACGTGATTTTCTCAGGTTTGTGGAGGGCTCAAAAGGTGGTTCCACTGTGTGAGATTGCAGGTCAGAAAGACGTGTCCTCCGTGCTGACCAAGGCAGGGTCCAAGCCTGAAGAGCAAGCGGTGGCCTTGTCCGAGTATCTCGGCATCGCCATCAAGTTTGAGGAGTTCTCCAAGGTACGCTCACGTTGAACCTAGAAAGGATTCCTGCTGCTCAAGTAATGACAAAAACCTGAGTCGTTTAAGTAGTGGAAGTCTAAAAGGAGTAAACGAGAAGAAGAAGACGAATCATTTTGGTGAAGCCTTTCTTTGAAATACGTTGGCCTCTTCCCAGTTTTTGTTGTTGATATTTTGCTCGTCTGCCCCTGCCCTAATAAGTATTCATTATGTACCGCACACACGTTTGTAAGCATGCACACACGCACGCACAGGCAGGCATGCATGCACACACAAACATACACACACTCACATGCACACACACATGCAACTGTATCTGTCTTTGTGTGTGAGAGAGGGAGTAGAGGAAATAAAGAGTGAAAACATCAGCAAAGGCAGAGAAAACTCCTGTCCGCTGTGTTGTTCCAAGGCCTCTGTCTTCGGCCATTCACGCGTACTTCTGACCCCAGGCCGGTGGAATCTTCCATAGCTTTCAGTTTGACACGTGCTACACATTTTCACACAGCTATTGTTTTAAGGTCAGGATATTTTGAATGCAGGTCCAACTGACTTTTTGTCCTCTGTGTCTTGGAACAACACTGTGTCTGTAAAGCCTGTCCTTAATTGGACGAAGTCGACTACGCGTAGCTCACTTCGCGAAGCTACCGGAACTAGACTTCGTCGCAGTCCAAGGGAAGGCACTATGGCGGAAAAGAGAGTTATCTTTTCATGTCTTGGCGTCTCAAATGCGCGTAGTCTCGACCAGCGCGTGGTGTGCTTCTTTCTGAGTACTTTACGTCACAAATTGTACTTGATGATGACGTAAGTTAATTGTATGTGTTCTATTTCGTTGACTGAGCACGGCCGGGACCAGTTGGCGTGAGCGCTGGGATTTCGAGTTTCATTCGGCATGTCAATGCATCGCAGTATGAAATAATACAGGTAGGAGGTTAGTTCTTGTACTTTGGGTCAACCAAAGTCGATAAATGCATTCTTCACTATGGTATTGAGTCTGATTTCGTCGTCCATCTTGAATCGAAGAGCACTCTTCTTACAAAAAAACCCAACTTCGTTGCGAGCTACGGCGAAGCTTCGCATGTCAAAACTTGAGAAGCGATGTTGGGGTCAAAGTACCACGCCGTAGCTGCGGGGTTTTGGTATAAAGACTTGGCGAAGCTTCGTGTAGTCGACTACGGGCTCAATTAAGGACGGGCTTTACGGTCTCCGACACTTTGCTTGCACACACAATGTGGATCTGTCTCCATTGTTATTTCAGAGCAACAGCACAGAGTTTCTGACGCGCGTGACGCTGTCCACATCACCCCCACAGGTGTACCACGGCACGGGGCCTAGCAGAGAATCTTCACGCGACGCCGCCGCCCTCTCCGCCCTGCAGACTCTCCTGGCGGCCACCACCAATCCCCACGCACACCAGGTGCTCACTGCCTCGGGCGACGCGTAAGTCACTCTGTAGTCTCTGTTAGCCCACAAGTAGAGGTGCACAGAGCGAAAATGGGATCTAGCCGTTTGGGTGGTATGCTGCCGCGCAATCGGATTGGTTGAAATTGAGATTTGTTTTGATTTGAACCAATGGGACCCTGCGCTTTGTTCCCACCAAGTTGGTTGGCTTTGTGCACCTCAGCCCTGACATTTTGTTCATTTTTGAGTCACTTGAGAAAAAGTGACTCTATGTAATCGGTCAGTGTTAGTCTGTCCGGCCGGCCGGCCGTCCGTAGACACCACCTTAACGTTGGACTTTTCTCGGAAACTATCAAAGCGATCGGGCTCATATTTTGTTTAGTCGTGACCTCCAATGACCTCTACACTTTAACGATGGTTTTGTTGACCTTTGACCTTTTTCAAGGTCACAGGTCAGCGTCAAAGGAAAAATTAGACATTTTATATCTTTGACAAAGTTCATCGGATGTGATTGAAACTTTGTAGGATTATTCTTTACATCAAAGTATTTACATCTGTAGCCTTTTACGAACGTTATCAGAAAAACAAGGGAGATAACTAGCCTTTTCTGTTCGGCAACACACAACTTAACGTTGGGCTTTTCTCAGAAACTATAAAAGTGACCGGGCTCAAATTTTATGTGAACGTGACTCATTGTGTTGTGAATAGCAATTTCTTCCTGTCCATCTGATGCCTCATATAATATTCAGATCTGCGAAAGTGACTCGATCGAGCGTTTGCTCTTCTTGTTTTAAATTACTTTGTCCCATTGCTGGGAAATTTGGGTCACTTCCTCCCAATGGAAAGCTAACAGCATCAGAGTCGCGCTACCCAGGTGTATGCGTGTTTAGGTGTAATTAGCCACCTGCACTTATGGCAGAATGACCGAGATGTCTTTTACATGCCACTTGTGACACGGGGTGGGACATGGATACCGTCTTTGAGTCTGCACATAAAGTTGGTCCTTCCCGTCCTGGATTCGAACCTGCGACCGTAGGATCACAAGTCCAGTGCTCTAACACCTGAGCTACCCAGGTCTCAAGTCACTCGTTAGTTTCTGTTAGCCAACAAGTACAGTGAACCTCCCCGCCGAGAGAATTTCAAGTTTTGCGCCCTCACGGCAAAAGCCATCATGGGCATTTTCCCAGGTTTTATCCTGACTTTAGATGAGATACACAAATGTATGCGTGTTTAGGTGGTATCAGCCATCTGCATTTATGGCAGAATGACTGTGGTCTTTCACCTGCCCCTGAGGTGAGACGGGGGTGGGACATGGATACAGTCTTTGGGTCTGCAAAGTTGACTCGTGTCCGGCCCAGCCCGGATTGCAACCCGCGACTCCCTCCTTTTCAAACATGATTTCTCTGGTTGTTTGGACGTCTGAACAGCAGTAGTTTCACTGTACTTGTGAATCTAAGGGGTGTGAAGGAAGAACATTTGCACAGACAAACAAACCGGATTACTGACAGAATCAGGTTTTTCAGAAAGCTGTTTGTGTGTGTCTGTGTGTCTCTGTGCGTGTGTCTGTGTGCGTGTGTGTGTGTGTTCTATTTTGCAGTAAAACTAGAAACTTCGTCTTTACTCTTAGACTATTTGACAGTCTGTTTTACCTGTCTTTTTTAGGGTGACGGTTAAAACGGAAGCAGGCATGAACGCTTCCCTGCCTCGTCAACTGAACAGTGCTGGTGACCAGATGTGAACACCACAACCGTCTTCTCTGTGAACGCTTGGTAGGAAGTGAACAACTTTGGCTAGATCCTCTGAACGCTTTTGCAATGGAGGTTGTGGTTTGTCGCTGACTGCGAACATTGTTCAAGCATTCTGTACCCTACCATGAATGCTTTAGAAGTGAA
>NC_090255.1:5113485-5163485 GCF_037325665.1 Littorina saxatilis
TCATACATAAAAGTAAAAAAAAATAAAAAACTCCCAGGACCCCACCCTTTTCAAACATTTTGTTTCAAGAACAAAAGGGAAAACAAAATGTATTTGTTTCACTACATTTGATAAGTACACTTACGTTTTCAACGTAGCAACCAGGTACATGATCCTTGGAATGTAAACTTGTTTCTGATTGGTCAGGATGGCCTGCATGGTTCTCTCTACTGTTTCGCTCATCTTCAGTGGTGGCGTCACACTTGGAAATCTATCATTCAAAAAGGAAGAACACCTGAGGCTAGCATACTTGTTTTTACATTTTAGTCCATTTTGAATATGTTTTAACATAGACTGGGAATCAAGATGAGGGTGGTGACGTATGTGTGTGTGTGTTGAGCAATTCCGAATAAAACTGCTGAACCAATCTTCAAGAAACTTTACATGATAGTCCCTGGGTGCGATATCCCCTGACACGTTTCTAATTTTTTCGATAAATGTCTTTGATGACGTCATATCCGGCTTTGTGTGAAAGTTGAGCCGGCACCGTCATGCCCTCCTTTTTTGGGATCAAATTGATTGAAATTTTGGTCAAGCAATCTTCAACGAAGTCCTGACTATGGGATTGCATTTCAGCTCAGGAGCTTAAATAGTAGTTAAATAGTTTGCTCATTAAAGTTGTCATTAAAATCAAGTTTCTGTTTCAGAATAAAATATGATTGCACTGTATTCTTCATCTTCTCCTGAATTAAAAAAAAAAAAAGATATGTTATGTTTCTTTAAAAAAAGAGTGAAGTCTTAAAGTTTTTTGTTTTTTTAAAGGGGGAGTCTTAAAGTGGGGGGGGGGTCAAAAAAAGGGGGGGGGGAGGGGGTACATTCCATTGTACAGCCAGATCTCACCTCATCTGACAACCACCAAACATGGCCGAGTCGCCAATATACGACGGACACACCAGGGTTGTATGGACGTCAGTGTAGCCGCCAAAAACCAGCTCAAAGTTCAACACCTCTGTGAAAACCGATGACACCAAACTTTGAGGCACAGTAATCGTGAGCTTGCTGATGCCGAGAATGCCGGCTGTGCTGGCTATGTTGGTGATGTGTCCATGATTGTTTTTCAGCATTGATGGCAGAAAGAACTGGTCGTCTGTGGACAGAAAGATCAAATAGTAAATGTTGCATTTTTCCCTCATTTTCCTTAGAATTTATAGGAACTTACCTCAGAAGCTTGTGTCTCCACTGTGGCACATAAAAAAATTATAATTTATTCTCTGCTTTTGTATTTGTCTATACTACTACTGTACTACTATCGGCACGGTTGGCCTAGTGGTAAGGCGTCCGCCCCGTGATCGGGAGGTCGTGGGCTCGAACCTCGGCCGGGTCATACCTAAGACTTTAGAATTGGCAATCTAGTGGCTGCTCCGCCTGGCGTCTGGCATTATGGGGTTAGTGCTAGGACTGGTTGGTCCGGTGTCAGAATAATGTGACTGGGTGAGACATGAAGCCTGTGCTGCGACTTCTGTCTTGTGTGTGGCGCACGTTATATGTCAAAGCAGCACCGCCCTGATATGGCCCTTCGTGGTCGGCTGGGCGTTAAGCAAACAAACAAACACACAAACAAACTTGTACTACTACTACTATCTGGATCTAAGAAAGAAAGGGGCGTAACCATTCTAAATAAGACGACATGACTGGGCATCAAAAAACAAGACTGAGGTTTGGGATCAAATCTCTTGGCACCTGAAAGAGCAACAGAAATTACAATGAACAAGCGGGCTAAATCTGAGACAGTAAAGCAAATTTTTTTCACGAGTGGGCCTTTAATATGATGTTACTGATTAGGTCCACTTACGTGTGATTTGCACATTTTTGTCACCACACACAAACACACACACACACAAACATACAGTCACACACACTCACCAAAAGAAACAACAGGGTGAGTATGAACATGCAGATACAGACCAAAAATGAGCAAGAAGATTAACATGTAGCGTTCGCTGAACTTCTTCGTCAGATGTGTCCAGCAGAGGGCGCCCTTTCACTGTACCAGCGTTGTTGATGAGAATGGTCACATGACCCACTTCCTGCTGCACCAGTTGTCCTTGCTTCTTCACTTGCTCTCGATCACTGAAAATAACGCAGCAAAAAATAAGCTTATCTCCTGCTGCTCTCCACTGGCCTCACGAAGCTTAAGTACTGAGTTTTCAAAACAATCAACCTGCTACTCCCAAAAATGCTAGGGGTCGGGAGGAACTTGAAAATAGGGTCAGTCGAAGAATGAGAAACATTGAAGCCCCATGCACAGTTTCCAATGGTTCTGGATCTGGATTTATGTGTTGCAGGGCCGATAAGGCATAGCGCAACGGGAGAAAGAGAGCACAGGTTGTTAGACGCGAGGAAGGAGAACTGACTTGAAGCCCTTTAGCGATCCCACACGTGTGTGTGTGTGTTGTGTGGTGTGTGTGTGTGTGTGTGTTTGTGTATGTGATTGCGTGTGTGATTTTGATATCATACTCGAGCCACTGGTCAGCTTACAAAACAATTATATTGCATGCTTACCTTACATCACACTTGTATACATGGCATACACCACCTCTCTCTCGAATTAGTTCCTTTGTCTCATCTGCTCCTTCGATGTCGACGTCCCACACTACAACGACAGCTCTCAACCTCGCAAACTCCTCTGCCAGTCTCCTACCCAATCCCCTACCCCCTCCGGTTATCAAAACAATTTCACCCGCCACATTTTTTCGCTCCGGTGGGACGAAGAATTGACAGATCGAGGAAGACCAAGCAACAAAAATATCTTTTAGAGTGACTATGAATTCAAACAGGATCGTCATGTTGGATTAAATTGTGCTCAATCCCCCTGATAAATAAGAAAGCACGGGTTTGACACTTTGCAAAGTCACAGACGTCTCTTTCGATTTTGGTTCGTGTCACACACCGCATGCGCGGACGGATATCAAGTTTTTGAGTTGTCGCAAATAACTGTTCCAAGAAAATAATTGTTGATGGTAAGTGAATTTATCACCTTAAAGACATGTACGTTAACACGCATGTAAAATTACTTGACTTTTTTTTTAATGCGCGAGTTTACTTGCAGGCTTTGATGTTGCAAATTGCCCACTTCCGGTTGATCTCTTTTACTCTTAAACATGGCGGACACGTTAGTATTATTGAAGACCCTTTCGTCTATCTCAAAACATCTTTGTACTAAAGACATTTCTGTCATTTATTTTGACACAGTTTGATTCTGCGATCTTTTCCTTAATTGAATATATCTATATCAACAACTTTCATGATCAATAAGTATGTGAAAGAAGACATTGTGATGGGAAGGATGGATTCCGCACCTCCAAGCTCAAGACTGCACGTTGTGATCAAGTTGCGTTATGTGTCCTCGTTTGCTTATGTGATGTTTTATAAACTTGCTAATGTACGGTTATCTGTGTTTTCAGTAAAAAGCTGCCGAAAGTTCCGGAGACGCTTCTAAAGAGGCGCAAGCATAGAGCCGAGGCTAAAACCAAGGCTCTGAAGGCTGCTGAAGTCAACAAGAAGGTATGCCAGTGCTACTCCTATTTGTTTGTTTTACATGCATGATCAATTAGTTAGTTACCGTTTGATCCTTAACATTTATCAAGGGACTTGCATTTCTCAGGTGTAACAGTGAAGTAACGTTTTATGTGTTAACTTGCTGAAGTTTGCGTTGCAAACGTTCCTCTTTGAAGTCTTTATCAATAATGCTAGTCTTGTGGATGGACTGAGTTTGTTCAGTTTGGTCTTTTATTATTTTATTTTACAGAAGCAGCATCTGAAGAAGGGCATTATCTTCAAGCGTGCTGAGAAATACGTGCGCGAGTACCGTGCTCGTGAGAGTGACCTTCTCCGTCTCAAGCGTCAGGCCAAGAAGGCTGGCAACTACTATGTGGAGGCAGAGCCTAAACTTGCATTCGTCATGAGAATCCGTGGGTCAGTACATGCTAGCTCTTGCATGTCCATGAGCTTTTTTATACTTCATTAGTGTGTGCTTGTTTAAAAGATTTTGTGGGCATCTTGCTAATCTGGATCCTGCCCCTCTATGGAAGTTTGAGACAATGGTTTGGGGGGGGGGGGGGGGGGGGGGGTTGTAAGCAGATTGGAGGTAGTTTTTGTGTGTGTAACTGATTATGATCGAATGGCAAACTCGTCAATAAAGGTTTGAGCATGCAGGAACAATATTAATATTGTATTTGAGTCATTCTTCACTTATCGTGACTATCGCGGTACATCTCGTTCAAAGCAAAAAAACAATAATTTCAGATAATAAAAAAACAAAATCACATCATATCCGTGTTTTATCAATGTAAATGCATCGGTAGAAAATGGCACTATGGAAAAAAAATAATTGTTACTGTGGTTAATTTTGATTGAATTCCGATTTTAGTGCTGAAAATGGCGTCGGAAAATGGGAATGCGTACCCCTACTTCTGTAATCGCCCATTGCAATTAGTTTAAAGATAGCCAAACCCAAATGATTGACTGCATGTGATTGTCCAAGGTTAAAATAAATCAGCGGTATGTTCGAATGCTTTACTCTGCTTGCTTTTTGCCGTAAAATTGGGGTTTGAAATGGAGGTAACCTGCCTTCACGTGGCGTCACAAAATTCCTATCCACAGATTCAGGTCAAGCAGACGACACAATTATTGAACAAACAAAATTTTAATGAAAACTGACAAACATATGAAAGACACTCACATTTTTATTGAAAAACAAGAAATAAAATATTTCCAAAGACTTGTAATGTCTTGATTTGTGCTTGGTGTCACGTTTGTCACTCAGGTTACCAGAGTTTGTTTTTCAAGTTCTGTTTCGGTGATCGACAACTTGGCATGTTGTGAAGGGCCCGAAACATGCATTATCAAACTCTACCCCAAACTTGATGACGTTTTGGGTCAAAAATAGTCACGTGGTGTGTTTTCTAAACCAAATTCGATGACGTGTCACACAACCGAGAACCAGTGTCTTTAGTTTGGTGCGTTTTTGTTGGACTCGGCCGAAACATCGCTTGATCGCCATTCATTTCGTTTCACAGGGTGCATCGGTAAGTTCACAAGAAGTGTTTTTCATGCTATAGGTAATCTATCTGAAGGCTCTGTTTTTACTAAGAAGCTGTATTTTTTTAATATCAGTCAATTGACCACAAGTGCATTCGAATCCCTGCAGATTTTCCCAGTGTCACTTGTGATGCAGGTAGCAGGGAAACGCAGCGATCAGCGTTGTTTTTAGAAAACGTGTTAATTTTTTTAAATTCTGATTATTAAAGAAGAAGGAACTACCAGATACTTTTGTTTTTCATAACTTTTCTTTTATTGCTTTCTTTTCTCTCCCTGTTGTCTTTTTTAACCTGTGTTGTGCAGTGGCGTCACGCATCACACAGGTTACCTTTTTCATTTTATTATCACATTTTCTTTCAAGAACAGACTGTATTGTGTTCTACAGTTTGCATCATTGCAAGGGTATGTGTGTGGAAATCATGTGAATAGTCAATGATAATGAGTGTAAAGAAATCAAGTCTTTGGTGAAAAAAAAAAGAAGCCTGGTAACCTGCACATGGCGTCACACTATTTCCTGCCTTGCAACCGTACGAGTTCCACTCATTACCATTAAACATGGTTCATATTGGTAGAAAAAGAAGTACTTCTATCCTATCAATGCTTATTACACAACTTGAGTGATTAAAAGTGGTATATTTCATGCTTTAGTGTCACAACATTATGCAGGTTACCAGAACCATGACCCCCCGACGAGAATGGAGTTTTTATCTAAGGTATCAAAGCTACCAATTTGCTGTTTGCATATTCAGGTAGTTGATGCACATGTCTTCAGATTGGCACTAATTGTTTTATCAGGGTTCGTACAGAGTCCTTGAACCCTGGAAAACTCCTTGAAAATTGGAAAACCTTTTCCAGGCCTTGAAAAGTGCTTGAAAATAGAGTTTTGTTAAATAGTCATTGAAAAGTACTTGATTTTTCCAAATTGTTGTCTATACAGTTCGTCAGCAGCTTGTCTTATTTAAAAAAAATGCAACCCCCTTTTTTTTCGTCAAATACAGTACACATTTTGGGAGAATAAAAGATCGAGTGAAAACGAAAGCAGATGAACTATTACTAGTCACCCGTAGTTGCTTCCCTTCCCGGAAGTTGGCAAGGGAAACAACTACGGAATGACTAATAGAAATTCACCAGAAACTTGATGACTTGAAAAACTGAAGGTAAGCTTGGTGCTTTGCATTAATTTGGGGAAAATCATGTCCTTGAAAAGCATTTATTTGGTCCTGGAAATGTCCTTGAAAACTCCTTGAATTGTATCAGCTCTGCCCTGCAGGAACCCTGGTTTTATTCTTATGACAAGTTTGATTTTTGGGGCCAATTCCCCTTTTTTGTCACGATAAGTGAAGAATGACTCATTTGTGGTGGTAATCCTGTCATTCCCAGAATTACCAAGTAGACAGATGGTTTGCAGTTGTCGCATGCAGTATTTTTAGACTTCGGCAGGTTAAATATTTTTTTTTTAAAGGTGACAGGTCCACACCGTCTTACAGTTTCTCGAATTAAGTTGCAAAATAGTGGTGTTCTGTGTCATTATCTAGAGTTTTGTTTCCACTACAAATAGATCCTAGCTGGTCTCCAGTGATGTACATTTTTCTAGCAGCCTTTAGGACAATTGTCCTGAAGACTGAAAATCAATAGGACACAGTGTCCTGAGATTGCAATTTCAATAGGACAAAAACACGACTCGTAAAATCGCATTTAAAAAGATTTTTCAGTTTCCATTCCTCAGAGAAGGAACGTGATTTCTTGTCTTTCAACTCTTTGACTTGGGTTGTCTCTATCGTGCTCGTCGACGTACTTGCAGTTGCACTTTCACCATCACTCTCCACTTCGACGAGTTCGTTCTCGGTTGACGTTGTTGTTGGTTCAGCTGAAGCCACAGTGGCTGGCGAACGCAGCATGGACATCAATGTCTGCTGATTTGTATCTGCTTTGAGCTTTTTTTTCGGACCCATGCCGTTTCTCTTTTGTTTTATTTTTGTTCGAACGCACAACAGTTTTTCTGGATATTATGACGAAAAGTAATGCCTTGCGCATGTGCGAACATGCACGGGTGGTTCCATTGGTTTAAACGATTTATTGCTGAGCCAATGAATGCACTCAAGGCACCATATGGGTTCGGTTTTCTTTTTTTCTTCTTGATCCAACTTGAGGATAAATTAATTCAAAGAATCAGATCCCATATGGTGCCTCGTTCACTCAACAAACTGGTCACATGCAGTGCATACTTTCGCTTGGCAAAACGGAAACCAGCTTTCCTCACGCAGTGTTTACTTTCGCTTGGCAAAACCGAAACAAGCTTTCCTCTTGAAAATTGAACAGTCTGCATGTCCGCTTCATTGTCATAAACGATCGGACCCTTGACCACTTCTTCTGTAGGTTAATCGGACCTGTGTCCTGCTGGGGTTAAAGCTATAGGTCCTGGGGAAATTGGATCGGTCAGAGACCGGAGACCGATTAAAATGTACATCACTGGGTCTCTGCTGCCGCCTTGGTTTTGGTTGCAAGTCACACTCTGTGCCCGTCTTGTTCGTAGACAGGTCCAATTTCTAAGCTTGCGACATGAAACTTCCACTGTCCTATTCCTTCCCTCGTTCTTTGTGTCGAGGGTTGTTATGTTATGTGGAACAATGATTACAAGTAATGATAGTCGTAAAAGTACTGGGCCAATAGTGTGTGTGATTCTTAGTTAGTATCGAGAGTCTTGGGTTTATTTCCAGTGCCAGATTTACAGTAAGCATAAAGATCTTACTCTTAGCATTGTCCGTGCTGCAGTCTTGGGTTTGGTATTGCAAGTCACACTCTGTGCCAGTCTTGTCCGTAGACAGGTCCAATTTCTAAGCTTGCGACATGAAACTTCCACTGTCCTATTCCTTCCCTCAGACTCTGTGTCGCGGGTTGTTATGTTATGTGGAACAATGATAGGCTTAAAAATAATTGAAAAGCTAATACCAACACTCTGCTGTGAAACAATGATTGTTTGTCATAAAAATGGACGAAAAGCTAGTACCAATCTTTTGTAAAACAATGATCGAGGTATGCAGGTTTTTTTATTAGCCAGGGCATTTGTACCTGTTCATATATTCCACCAAAGTATTGTCCTCATAATCCAGGAACGACACTTTTTTACCTGGGTTCTTTTGGTGGAATCTGTTTGTCCTTGACTTGTGCTTTGTGTTTGCACATGTTTGTTCAGTATTTACGTTTTGTTGCAGTATCAACGGCATCCACCCACGGCCGCGCAAGGTGCTGCAGCTGTTCCGTCTGCGTCAGATCAACAATGGCGTCTTTGTCAAGCTGAACAGGGCTACTCTGAACATGCTCAAGATCGCCGAGCCCTACATCACATGGGGGTCAGTAGATTGTAATATTAGGAACAGTGAAGACTTTGAATTGCCCCTTCCAATTTTAGTTCACTGCTGTTTACAACAAAGTAGTCTCGAGTTGAGTGTTTGGAAATGCCTTAGCCTGAAGGGTCGGTGTAACGTACACCTCTTCGTATCAGTCTGTCTTGGAGATGAGGACGAAAGTCGGACAGTTGGCCAGAACAGCGCTGTGCTTGTTTCTGGAATGAGGATGCGCTGTTTGGTATAAAACCAAGGCGTGTTAGCCGCGACGGCACTGTAAACATTCCCTCTCTCATGTCGCCATCGGTCCTACCCTTGGTCTCATAACTAGACACGCACGCTGAATAAAAATCGATGTGATTTTCATTGGGAAGTTATGATAGTGCTGTGTTGCAGGTTAGGGATATGGTTTTCATTGTGTGTGAGTTTGTTGTTTGTGTTTTTGTGTAAAGGAGTTGGATCTGTCTCTTCTTCTTTCTTTCTTTCTTCTGTTTTCTGTCCGTTGCACAAATATTTTGGTTTCGTAGCTGCTTTCTGAAGCTTCTTGGTTTAGTTTGATTTCTGTCTGCTACGTCCAAGCAATGAAGATATAAAAGTCTCGTTCGTATGAACTGCAGTGATTTCTTAAGTTATTTCTGAGCTTGGTCATTGAGACAGTTTTATCTTCCTTGTTGTTCTTTACCGTAAATAATTTTTAGTGGGATGAGGGTTTTGCTTTTCTTTGCATACTGTGAAAGTCACCAATTGTGTTTGAATCAGGATAATCTGTATGTGCTATCAACCTATAGCTTTTATTTGCGTTGCATTACGTCTTTTTCTTTTTGGTGCTTTGTCTGCTATTTCTGTTATTGCTGTGTATTGTTGAGAGTAGAAACTACAACCTATGTAAATGTATTTTAAGAGAAAATAGTGTTGGTATTTTGAAAATCGATTTATTGTCCAAGCAGTGATGACAAACTAGTCTCGTTCGTATGATGACTGTGATTATAAGTGGTATTTCTGAGCTTGGACATTGTAAACCCAAGGTGTGCTCTAGCCATGAAAAGTAAGAAAACCTGGAATAAATAATGACATGCAAATAAGATAGTTTTGTCAGGGACTGTCTTTGCCTGGAGACTTAATCAGTTGAAAGCTAGTCTAGAACACTTGAAAATGAACTGTCGGAGATGTAGCTTGTTGCTTGCGTAGCAGAGATCACAGAAAGCTTGGGAGGCGAGATAGTGTGTAGGTATTCCTGGGACTTTCTTTGAGGTCAGTTTACAATCATAACTTCTGATGTGATGGTGTTTGATTCATGGACCAAGCTTTTAAAGTGGTGTGTTTTCATTGTGGCTAGAAGACACTGCTGCATTTCTGAAGTAGTTCGTGTTGAAGTTTTCTTGGTTGTTCTTGAAGCTAGATCTTTTAAACAGTTTGCAAACCGTGAAATTCATCAGCTGGGTTTGAATCGTTCCTGTTTGTGTGATCTGCATATGTCGTCAGCCTATATCTTTCATTTTTCTTCCATCACATTTTCTTTTCCTTTCAATGCTGTGTCTTTTATTGTCATTAGAGCTATGTGCTTTGGGTGGCACCTGGTGAACACTAGTTGGGATTGGCTGCAGATGTATGGTCATTAGAGCTATGTGCTTTGGGTGGCACCTAGTGAACACTAGTAGGGATTGGCTGGAGATGTATGGTCGGAGAAAATGCTGTACACATTTTCCAAGCAGTGATGACAAAATAGTCTCGTTCGTATGACGACTGTGATTATAAGTGGTATTTCTGAGCTTGGACAAGGTAATCACAAGGTGTGTGTTTTAGCCACGGAAACTACAGCAGCCTGGAATAGTTAATGGCATGGTGGTTTCTCAGGTACCGGATTTTCATTGACTGATTGAGATTTCATCAATTGCTAGTAAACTTGAAAATGAACTGTTGAAGATGTCGCTTGGTTCTTGTGTAGCAGTCGAGATCACAGAAAGCTTGGGATCGGAGATAGTGTGTAGGTATTCCTGGAACTTTCCTTGATGCCAGTTTACAATCACAACTTCTGATCAGATGGTCAGCTTGATTCCTGGATCAAGCTTTCGATGTGGTGCGTTTTCATTGTGGCTAGCAAAAGGTGCTGTATTTTTGGTGTATATTGCGTTGAAGTTTTCTTGGGTGTTGTTGAAGCTAGACCTTTGAAACAGTTTGTGAACAGCGAAAGTCATCAAGTGGATTTGAATCTGCAAGAGCATGTCTGTTTATGTATGTGTGCTTTGCACATGTCGTCAACCTATATCTTCCATTTTTCTTGTATCACATTTTCTTTTCTTTTCAGTGCTGTCTTTCATAGTGATTTTTGCTGGGTAGTTTGAGTTGTAGCTTGTGTAAATATAAACCATTGGGACTGGCAGCAGATGTATGTGTGGAGAACGTACTGTACATATTGTCAACTAGATGATTACCTGTTTTGCCGGGTACCGGCTTCGCCGGGAAGATGTTGAGCCGAATACCAGGTTGCGCCTGGGACCCGGCTTTGCCGGATGTACGCCAGCGCACGAAGGAAAGGAGATAAACGTGCAAAACACTGGAGACCTTCTAAAAATAGTAACGTGCAGTGACCTTCTAAAAATAGTAACGTAGTAACGGGAATATGGATTGACGCCACACTGAGGAAGGGAGATAATCGCGGCTGAAAACACTGGAGAAGATAAGGAAGAGTTACTGGTAGTGGATCCGACAAAAACAACAAAAAAAAAATCAATTCAGCGCGCACAGCGCTGCGCGCTGAGAGCACGTGTTGAGATATCTCATCGATGAGGTTGTGTCCGGGGTGTAGCTGAATACGGTGTCCAAATTTGAAAAAGATCCACCGAGAACTTTGGGCGTGCATCGCGAACAGACAGACACTAGTCGTATATATATATATAGAAACCGGTTTGATGGTCCAAGCAATGATGACAAAATAGTCTCGTTCGTATGACGACTGTGATTATAAGTGGTATTTCTGAGCTTGGACAAGGTAATCACAGACCTGTTTACCAGTACGATTTGGGCGTATTTTGTACGCCAAATTTGTATCAGTACGCATAATACGCGACACACGCACAAAATACGCATAAGAAAAAGTCTAGAATACGTTTTCCGGTGTTGGTGTGCTGATTACGGGATGGTACAACTGATACCGGTTTCGGTCTAAGGGAGATAACCATGACAGCGAATCTTCAGCTGTGGAAACCTCGTTCAGTTGTTGGCACGTCTGGACAATCGTGGGCCAGTGCTGATTACGGGATGGTACAACTGATACCGGTTTCGGTCTAAGGGCAGGGATGTTGCTACAAATCCATACCTATAGGACAAATGTCCTGAGTTCTTCAGCATCAATAGGACATTTGACTGCTTTCAGAAAGTCTAATAGGACATTATGAATTTGCGCCAAACAGCTTATAACACATTCCATGGAATTTTTCCAAAGTCATGTGCCCACACACACACACACCCGCGCGCGCGCGCTGTAGTACACACACATAATATAGTAAATACATCAACACAGTGTGTGTATAATGTTGTATTTGTTTAGTTTCAAAGAAACCACAACAAAGAAACCAACATGAACAACTTCAGAGCTCTTACTTTGATTTACAAACTGCATGATTCGGATAAAAGTTGAAAAACAAAATGATCGGTTTGATCTAATGCTGATCTTTTGCAGGCTTTAGGTTTTTTTTCAGCGGCATAATTCAGTGCTTCGTCTCGTATCGAAAACAAAAGCAGACGACAAATTTAGTCAGTTGGAGTTGTCTCCCGTACTCCTGCAGCATGCACTGATCTAAAAATAATCCACTATAATAGACGGTTA
The DNA here is from genome assembly GCF_037325665.1 of Littorina saxatilis. Taxonomy (NCBI): domain Eukaryota; kingdom Metazoa; phylum Mollusca; class Gastropoda; order Littorinimorpha; family Littorinidae; genus Littorina; species Littorina saxatilis. Next base: position 5,125,735 of record NC_090255.1, read on the forward strand.
TACCCAAACGGCGCATACCGCAAACGGTCTGGGAATTCCCGACAAAAGAAAAGATCCGCACTGGCAACTCCAGTGTCAGCTGAACACGAGAGCGTTCGGTCTTTTAGAAGATTTGTATCTTGAAATGAAAATTAACGAATATCGCGCTGTCCGAAGGAATGGAGTACATTTTGTTCGTCCTTTACACCCAACCCATCCCTTCAATTGCCGCTCACCACTTTCTCTCTCACCACAGCTTCTCCGACGACAACCAACTCTATCTCTCTGGACCTATCTCTGACCTCCCTCGCCTCATTGCCTCCACCCAGTCTTGTATCACCGACCTCAAGGCGTGGATGGACCTGAATAAGCTGAAGCTTAATGAGGAGAAAACCGAAATGATTCTTGTCTCTCCTAAAAAACATCTCAATCATCCTTCTCTTCCCTCGTCTGTCGATCTCAATGGTTCTTCTATTGCTCTTTCTCCTGCTGTCCGCAACCTAGGTGTCACTCTTGACCAGTCCCTGTCCTTCCATCAGCATGTTGCCAATGTCTGTCGCACTTGCTTCTTTGAAATCCGCCGCATCTCCTCCATCCGTCATCTCCTCACTGAGGATGCCACTAAAACTCTGCTCTGCGCCTTTGTCCTATCCCGACTCGATTATTGCAATTCCATTCTATCTGGCTCTCCCAACTACATCATCGAAAAGCTTCAGCGTGTTCAGAATCATGCCGCCCGCCTCATCTTTCGTTCTTCCAAGCATGACCACATCACCCCTCTTCTTCAAACCCTACACTGGCTGCCTGTTCAACAGAGGATTCAGTTCAAGATCTCCACACTCTGCTTCAGAAACTTTGATCTATCGTCCCCTAGCTATCTTTCTGACCTTCTTGATGTCTACTCCCCCTCTCGCTCCCTAAGATCCTCCGCAGACACCCGCCTTTTTAGGATACCATCAGCACGCACCAAAACATATGGCCAGCGCACCTTCTCCTACCAGGCCCCATCCATCTGGAACCAACTCCCGCATTCACTCAGGCACTCCACATCTATGCAATCATTCAAAACCTCACTCAAAACACACCTCTTCCCTCACTAGTCCGTTAATGACCACACATCACCCTCTCCTGCTGGTCCTTGATCTGTCTCTTTCTTTCTCCTTCTTCTTCCCTTTCCAGCTCTATTCTTCTTCTCTCAACAAACTTTATGTATCCAATACTTTATTTATTTATTTACGACTGTTTTTCCGTCTAGAATGCATGTGCCTGTAGTTGGTATGAGTGAGTGCGTCGCGTTCTCGCTGTGCGCCTGTCTGCGAGTGTATGAGTCCTTGTCGATTTGTGTTTCGTATAATGTTCACTATGTATTTTATATTTTGTAAGCGCCTAGGGCTATATTTAGATTAGGCGCACAAATGTTCATAATAATAATAATAATAATATCGGACAATGACCACGCTCAGGCTAAAACGATAGGACATCTGACCGACATGCGGCAATGTGAATCGGACATTTGGGGATTTTCATCGATAAATGTCCGATGTCCGACGCCTAACGACATCCCTGTAAGGGAGATAACCATGACAGCGAATCTTCAGCTGTAGAAACCTCGTTCAGTTGTTGGCACGTGCGGAAAAATGTGCCAGTTTCGGATGACTCGACCAAGTCTAAACAGCAGAAACAGCAGATTTTCTTGGAGAAATACTGACAAGAAAGAGCCAGGAATTGTAGAGTCTTCTTTGGGAAAAAGTCATGCACACTGCAAGTACTGTAAATCGGATTTCTCCGTTGCCCATGCCGGGAAATATGACATCGAACGACACTGCAGAGAGAATCTTCTCGTGTGTCACAAAGAACAAAACAAACCAGAGGGCCTCCTTATCAGCTGAAACTGTTGACAGCCTATTGGTGGTAAAGAGCCTGGTGAACCTCATGAGCGGAACTACAGCTCAGTGCAGCTGACCAAGCTGAAATCATCATACTACAACTTGCTGTCGAAGAAACCTGACTAGACTAGACTCAGTACCGCTGCATACTACAACTTGAAGAACCCTGACTAGACTAAGGGGCTCAGTGGAAAAAATCAGCTTGTAATGGATTTTAACCACCAGCAGATCTTTATCGGTTTCCCTTTGTTGATTTTGTGTGTGTCACTTTTGTGAGAGTAACACTAACAGTATGAAGACAACAAGATTAACTTTTGAGCAAAGCCAAAGGGGAGAAGACTGAACAGATGCAGCTGTCAGTGGCAAGTTCATCTTTTCATTATCAATCTGTTTGGAAGACACTGGTTATAATGCTACAAACTGGCAGGTAAATACAATTGTTTTATCCCTGTTGTATTGGAAGGAGTTAAATTCTGAAGGTGTTCACAAGACATGCAATTCTTACACAAACACGTTTGCACCCACGCGTACATTTTCCCTAGCCCATATATGGCTTTGCTTGCAAAGTACACCAACTTTTTGAAAAATACACTCAACTTTTTTGGAAAGTACTCTTGCCTCGGGTTTAGGGTAAACAGGTCTGTAATCACAAGGTGTGTGTTTTAGCCACGGAAAGTAAGACAACCTGGAATAATTAATGACATGCAAAATAGGTGGTTTCTCAGGGACCGGTTTTGTCTGGAGACTTGTGTGAGCTGTAGCTTGGTGCTTGCGTAGCAGTCGAGACCCCCAAAAAGTTGGGAGCTGTAGCTTGGTGCTTGCGTAGCAGTCGAGACCCCCAAAAAGTTGGGAGATGTAGCTTGGTGCTTGCGTAGCAGTCGAGACCCCCAAAAGTTGGGAGCTGTAGCTTGGTGCTTGCGTAGCAGTCGAGACCCCCAAAAAGTTGGGAGCTGGGATGGTGTGTAAGAGTTCGTGGAAGCCAGAAACTTTCTTTTAGTCAGTCATGTGTCTTTCCTAGTCATTAGAGCACTTGAGGCGCAGCTGGTGTAAACTGTAAACCATTGGGATTGGCTGAAGATGTATGTTTGGAGAAGATACTGTACACATTTTCAAACGCGTTTTGATGTTCCAAGCTGTGATGACAAAATAGTCTCGTTCGTATGACGACTGTGATTATAAGTGGTATTTCTGAGCTTGGACAAGATAAATCGGGATGTGCAATTATTTAATAGATGATGGATAAACATTATGCTTGTTTTTTGACAACTGATTGCATGCAGACAACTGCAGTTCTTCAATTATGATGGCAATGAAAGGACATGGTCTGCATGGGCCGGTGTGTCTACTTATCACATTTAGTGTAAGGGTTGGTTCCAGCCCCATAACTTATCACTAATACAAGGGTACCTGTGATGAGAGAACACCCTTGGGACCTGCAAACAGTGACCCAAACATGCTGTTATCCTTTCAAGGTATAGTTTGAGTCAAGAAAGTGACCCAAATATGCTGTTATCCTTTCAAGGTATAGTTTGAGTCAAGAGAGAAAGGGGCACAAGAGTGTGTCCTGATCGGATGGGTTTCACAGCTTATTTTGGTCCTCATTCCCGTGTTATCCTGGGTGTATGTATTACGGTAACAAGATGTGGTTGTATGTGTGCAGCGTTCCCAACCTGAAGACGGTGCGAGAGCTGGTGTACAAACGCGGCTACGGCAAGGTTGACAGGCAGCGCATCCCCCTCACAGACAACGCCATCATCGAGAAGCAACTCGGTAAGTTCTCAGCCTGGGATCTTTGCTCTTTCAGTTCAGTGGAACTCCCCTTTTAAGACCTCCATAGATCGGAGACATTCAGATCATAAAAGGAGGGAGTCTTAAAATGGGGATACATTTACAGGGGTAATGAACAGAAAATCTATTTAAATAAAATAAATTAAAACACACACAGAAACACAAGGTCTTAGAGGGGTTTCTACTGTACTCCAAAGTGGGATCTTTGGTCTTTCAGTATGAGGGCTGGCTATGTGTGGTGATAATGTGGACATTCAGTAGAGCTGAAAACAGTCCCAGAGATTGTTATTGCTGGAAGCATACGTCTGCTAACTTCTTGATGCCATTTGCAGGGAATATGGATGGAATGGTATGCCCAACTGGATCCCAGATACCTGCGTGGGTATTTTTAGAGCAAGTAGTGCTTCAACCAGCCTCTTGGTGTCGGTTGAGCCCTAACTGGTAGTGCCTGTTTGGTACTTATACTCCTGATTTCAGGAACTATGGAGATTGTAGGCATTGTTTGTATTGACAGCCTCTTGGTGTCGGTTGAGCCCTAACTGGTAGTGCCTGTTTGGTACTTATACTCCTGATTTCAGGAACTATGGAGATGGAAAGATTGTAGGCATTGTTTGTATTGACAGCTTTGATGATGAATGCTTTACCGCCCCAGTCTGATTTTGTCTGACTGATTGGAATATATCTGACAAAGCTTTTACCTACTTGTTGTTAGCACAGTGGAACCCCTTTAAGGACTGCTTGTAAGAATTTTCTGTTTAAAATGTCTGTAAATTTACCTCCATTATAAGAACTGATTTTTTCATAAGGTGCCTTAAAAAAAAGGGGGGGGGGGGGGGTAGTTCATGCACAGCTAATTTCTTGGCTGCACCAGTGTTGTTCCCAGGCCTTGGTCTTCCATCATTTGCCCATACTTTTGTGACCCTAGGCCGGTCGACTGACTGATAGCTTTGACATGTAGGACGCCTTTTGACACATTTTTTGCGGCCAGGGCATATGGACTGATCTATATTTTGAATGTAGGTCAACTGACCTATTGCCCTCTGTGTCTGGGAACAACAGCACAGATATTTCTTGGCTGCTTGTGTGAAACTGTGGTTTTATTTGCAACACGCAGCAATGACATGTTGTTGGATGCTTACAAGATTCTCTTTGTGGTGTTGCAGGAGGCAAGGACATTCTGTGCATGGAGGACCTGATCCACGAGCTGCTGACCGTGGGTGAAAACTTCAAGGCCGCGTCCAACTTCCTGTGGCCCTTCAAACTCAACACGCCCAACGGCGGCTGGAGGAGAAAGTACAACCACTTCAACGACGGTGGTGACTTTGGATTCAGGTGGGTTGTTTAGCAAAGGATTATTTTCTATTCACGACAGTGTCGTGTCTTCAGTCACACACGCATTGGTCTGACACCTGGCTGGTCTTAGGACAGTGTTGCTCCCAGACTCGGAGGGCAATAGTTGGAAGAGGATTGAAACTAAGTATAGGTTCAAATTTCCTTGCTTTCTCTGTTCATGTGTATTGCTTAGACTTGGTATTGACAGCTTTGATGATGAACGATTTACCGCCCCAGTCTGATTTTGTCTGACTGATTGGAATATATCTGACAAAGCTTTTAATAACTTATTGTCACTAAAGTGGAACGTCACTAAAGTGGAACCCCCTTCTAAGACACCACCACACCACCACCACCACACCACCATCACATCACACCACCACACCACCACACCACCACCACCACACCACACCACCACCACCACACCACCACCACCACACCACACCACACCACCACCACTCACACACGCGACCAGACCAGGACAGACAGAGAGAGAACTAGTCGCGTAAGGCGAAATTACTACATTTAGTCAAGCTGTGGAACTCACAGAATGAAACTGAACGCACTGCATTTTTTCACAATGACCGTAGTCCACCGCGTGTGCATAACGGAGTGAAACTGACGAGCCTGTTCAGCGCGGTTGTGGTTTCGCTGTGCTACAAAAAACCGGATATGACATCAAAAGTATTTATCAAAAAAAACGTCCGGGGATATCATTCCCAGGAACTCTCATGTCAAATTTCATAAAGATCGGTCCAGTAGTTTGGTCTGAATCGCTCGACACACGCACAGACACACATGCACATACATCACGACCCTCGTCTCGATTCCCCCTCTGTTTGTGTGACAGAGCAGAAAAGAAAACTTGAATGAGACGAGAACAGAACTTTTTGGGGTCAATTTTTATTTTCTGGGCAAAGATGGAAATTTGTCTCTGGCTCTTTATCGCAAAGAAAGTATTATCAATGTGTAGAAAAAAGACAAGATAAGTAGAAATAACACAGAAAGATGGAAAACACATGCAGTATGTGTGAAAACGATTTTTTTGTTTTGTTTGTCTGTTCCTCGTTCCATGGCTGGCAGTCACTATGCTACCCCTTTTATCTGTCCACCTGCTGCATTGTTTGTCTGTTCCTCGTTCCATGGCTCGCAGTCACTATGCTACCCCTTTTATCTGTCCACCTGCTGCATTGTTTGTCTGTTCCTCGTTCCATGGCTCGCAGTCACTATGCTACCCCTTTTATCTGTCAACCTGCTGCATTGTTTGTCTGTTCCTCGTTCCATGGCTGGCAGTCACTATGCTACCCCTTGTATCTGTTCCTCGTTCCATGGCTGGCAGTCACTATGCTACCCCTTTTATCTGTCCACCTGCTGCATTGTTTGTCTGTTCCTCGTTCCATGGCTGGCAGTCACTATGCTACCCCTTTTATCTGTTCCTCGTTCCATGGCTGGCAGTCACTATGCTACCCCTTGTATCTGTTCCTCGTTCCATGGCTGGCAGTCACTATGCTACCCCTTGTATCTGTTCCTCGTTCCATGGCTGGCAGTCACTATGCTACCCCTTGTATCTGTCCTCGTTCCATGGCTGGCAGTCACTATGCTACCCCTTGTATCTGTCCTCGTTCCATGGCTGGCAGTCACTATGCTACCCCTTGTATCTGTTCCTCGTTCCATGGCTGGCAGTCACTATGCTACCCCTTGTATTTGTCCTCGTTCCATGGCTGGCAGTCACTATGCTACCCCTTGTATCTGTCCTCGTTCCATGGCTGGCAGTCACTATGCTACCCCTTGTATCTGTCCTCGTTCCATGGCTGGCAGTCACTATGCTACCCCTTGTATCTGTCCTCGTTCCATGGCTGGCAGTCACTATGCTACCCCTTGTATCTGTCTGTTCCTCGTTCCATGGCTGGCAGTCACTATGCTACCCCTTGTATCTGTCTGTTCCTCGTTCCATGGCTGGCAGTCACTATGCTACCCCTTGTATCTGTCTGTTCCTCGTTCCATGGCTGGCAGTCACTATGCTACCCCTTGTATCTGTCTGTTCCTCGTTCCATGGCTGGCAGTCACTATGCTACCCCTTGTATCTGTCTGTTCCTCGTTCCATGGCTGGCAGTCACTATGCTACCCCTTGTATCTGTCTGTTCCTCGTTCCATGGCTGGCAGTCACTATGCTACCCCTTGTATCTGTCCTCGTTCCATGGCTGGCAGTCACTATGCTACCCCTTGTATCTGTCCTCGTTCCATGGCTGGCAGTCACTATGCTACCCCTTGTATCTGTCCTCGTTCCATGGCTGGCAGTCACTATGCTACCCCTTGTATCTGTCCTCGTTCCATGGCTGGCAGTCACTATGCTACCCCTTGTATCTGTCCACCTGCTGCATTGTCATCTGACCAAAGTTTAATGTCTGTTGCCGTTCAAGCTTTGATGATGAACCATTTACCGCCCCAGTCTGATTTCTGTGACTGACAGGATGTTCTGATGAAGCACAGCAAATTATCTGACACAGAAACTTCATTGGTTCAGCTGTTCAACAGTTAAAAAATGTTTACAAAAACTTGCATAATATCATATGTTGGTTTAAAACTAAACTGTTCAGCTATTTGTGTGTGTTGATAAGAAAAAGCAATACTAAGGAAATTCACCTGCATTCTAAGATTTGTGTATTGGCACTTCGATGCCGGTTAACTTGCAAATTTGCCTGGTGAGGAAGATGCTAATAATCATTGATCATCCTCCAGAATTGGTGAAAAGTGGGTCCCATGTTATGCGTATAATTTATTTCTAACTAAGAACTTAAAGCTATAGATGTTGATTTGGATAATAAATGATTTTTCACACATCATCTTGGTCTGCCGGGAAAATGTCCGGTGCACCTTCACATATTGATATGTTACGTTTGGAACATATACAAGAATTTACAAATACATTACTTGCGTAACATCAAAACCAAAGAATGTGATATGGATTTGAATGAATTTACACTCTTAGAAATTATTGTACAAATCATATCTAATAATCAAAGCTTTAAAGATGAATGATTTACCGCCCCAGTCTGATTTCTGTGACTGATTGGATGTTCTGACAAGGCACAGCAAATTATCTGACAAAAAAACTACATTAGTTCAGCTGTTGAAGAGTTTTAAAAAAAAAAAGAGAGATAAGAGACTTGCATACTATGTCGGACTCCCCGTGGGTTGGGGGAAGAATTTACCCGATGCTCCCCAGCATGTCGTAAGAGGTGACTAACGGATTCTGTTTCTCCTTTTACCCTTGTTAAGTGTTTTTTGTGTAGAATATAGTCAATTTTTGTAAAGATTTTAGTCAAGCAGTATGTAAGAAATGTTAAGTCCTTTGTACTGGAAACTTGCATTCTCCCAGTAAGGTAATATATTGTACTACGTTGCAAGCCCCTGGAGCAAATTTTTGATTAGTGCTTTTGTGAACAAGAAACAATTGACAAGTGGCTCTATCCCATCTCCCCCCTTTCCCCGTCGCGATATAACCTTCGTGGTTGAAAACGACTTAAACACCAAATAAAGAAAGGATACTATGTTGGAGATTTCCAACTAAACAGTTCAGCTATAGATCATTAGGTCTGTGTTGATAAAAAAAAAAAGAATGTGACACGGATTTGAATGAATTTACACTATACAAAAAAATATTGTAAAAATCATATCTAATCAAAGCTTTCATGATGAACGATTTACCGCCCCAGTCTGATTTCTGTGACTGATTGGATGTTCTGACAAGGCACAGCAAATTATCTGACAAAGAAACTACATAAGTTCAGCTGTTGAGTTAAAAAAAAAAAATTGAGTTGAAGACTTGCATACTATGTTTGAGATTTACAACAAAACTGTTCAGCTATAGTGTGTGTTGATAACAAAGGAATGATCAGGGAATTCACTTGCATTCCCAGCTGTATAAATTGGCACTTTGATGTCGATTAAATTACACAATTGCCTGGTGGGGATGGAAAAACAATCTCCTGAAATAATATTGATACGTTACGTTGGGAACATCACAAGAATGTTAAAAATACAATACTTGTGTTACATGGAAACCAGAGAATGTGACACGGATTTGAATGAATTTACACTTAAAAAAAACTTTTAAAAATTATATTTAATAAAGAAAAGTACATTAGTTCAGCTGTTGAAGAGTTTATAAAAAATAAATATCAAAACTTGACTAAATGTAAAAAGAGATAAGAGACTTGCTTACTTTGTTGGAGATTTACAACTAAACAGTTCAGCTATAGGTCATTGGGTGTGTGTTGATAAAATACAAAGAAATGGTCAAGGAATTTACTTGCATTCCCAGTTTTGTGAATGTGCACTTTGATGTCGATTAAATTGCACATTTGCCTGGTGAGGAAGAATAGACAACCTCCTGAAATGATATTGACAGTCTGATTTTTATGACTGATTGGATGTTCTGATGAAGTAAAAAAAATACTGTCTGATGCACAAAATTCATTATGTAGTTCAGCTGTTGATATGTTGACATTTTAGCTGTGCATGTCGTAAGAGGCGACTAACGGATTCTGTTTCTCCTTTTACCCTTGTTAAGTGTTTCTTGTATAGAATATAGTCAATGTTTGTAAAGATATTAGTCAAGCAGTATGTAAGAAATGTTAAGTCCTTTGTACTGGAAACTTGCATTCTCCCAGTAAGGTAATATATTGTACTACGTTGCAAGCCCCTGGAGCAAATTTTTGATTAGTGCTTTTGTGAACAAGAAACAATTGACAAGTGGCTCTATCCCATCTCCCCCCTTCCCCCGTCGCGATATAACCTTCGTGGTTGAAAACGGCGTTAAACACCAAATAAAGAAAGAAAGATTTTAGCTGTGCAATATTTTGTGCACAGTGGAACCCTTTTCAGACCAACAAGAATTTACGAAAATCATCTTTTAAAAAGGGAATGTCTTGTGTTTCTGTAACGCCCCTCGCTAGTGACTGGCCTGTAATGTAGGGGGAAAGTTTGACTCACTAAATGCAAGAGTATTCACTCTTTCACAACCTTAAAAACAGGACCGTTATTTTTGAACACATACTGATATCACATATTGAACGTCACAAGACGTTAATAATTCATTACTTGCACAACATGGAAACCGGAGGATGTGACACGGATTTGAATGAATTTAAACTCAAAGAAATTATTGTAAAAATCATATCTAATCAAAGCTTTAATGATGAACAATTTACCGCCCCAGTCTGATTTCTATGACTGATTGTAAGTTCTGATGAAGCACAGCTGTACTGTCTTGACACAAACGACATTAGTTCATCTGTTTACGAGTCAAAATGAGTTAAAGACTTGCATACTATTTTGGAGATTTATAACTAAACTGTTCAGCTATAGGTGTGTGTTGATTTATAAAAAGAAAAAAAAAAGGAATGGTCAGGGAATTCACTTCTCCTGAAATAATGTTGATACATTACGTTTGTCCCGCAGTGGGGCACTGCGGTTATGAAATTAAAGGCCCCTCCTGTTTTTGGAACCGCAGGAGCTTTCTCGTTTGCTGTTAGGTAGATTTTTGGTTCCTCTTTCCTGTCATGCTCTCTTTTTCTTCATGAATTCTTTTCTTTTTTCTGCCTTCTTGCTCATTCACCTGTATTTTTTCCAAAAATCTCTTCTCTTGCCGCTTGTCTCGCGATTCATGTATAGTTTAATCTGTTAGTGTTCTGATGTAAGTCCAGCAGTAGATAGGTTAAGCCTATTTTAACATACTGGAAACTGGTAATCTTCCAGTAGGTATTAATTTAGTTTTACTAAAGCCTGCTGGGACACAAGTAATGGGTTAGTGCATTTGTAAACAGGAATCGCTTGACAAGTGGCTCCCTTCACCCCCCCCCCCCCCCCCCCCCTTCCTCGTCCTGATATGGCTCTGCGTAGTCGGCTGGACGTTAAGCAACAAATAAACAAACAAACAAACAAACATTACGTTTGGAACATTACAAGAATTTAAAAATACATTACTTGCATAACATGGAAACCAGAGAATGTGACACGGATTTGAATGAATATACACACAAAGAAATTATTGTAAAAATCATATCTAATCATCAAAGCTTTAGTGATGAACGATTTACCGCCCCAGTCTGATTTCTGTGACTGATTGGATGTTCTGATGAAGCACAGCAATGCTGTCTGATGCTGAAAATACACTAGTTCAGCTGTTGATATGTTGACATCTTATCTGTTCAACGTTTTGTGCACAGTGCAACACTCCATTTCAGACCTAAAAGAATCGACAGCAAAACAGCACACAATAAACGTTTTCCAGAAATAGTCAGGATTTTTGTGGTGGTCTGGTAGAGGTAGAGTAAGACCTTGGCCTTTACCTTGGCCAAGCTTTTCACAACATCCGGAGCATGTTCTTCGCTTGTGATCAGCTTTATCCTGCGATCAGGACTAACAACTATGATGTGTATGCCATGAAGCATGCGCTAAATATGATACCATTTTCTTTTGAAAATCAGCGTTCACCATTTCATCGGAGTTCACAGGTTGTTGTGGGAAAGGATCGCTGGCACGTATTGATCGCTCACAACGTGTTTTGATCGCTCACAACGTGTATTGATCGCTCACAACGTGTATTGATCGCTCACAACGTGTTTTGATCGCTCACAACGTGTATTGATCGCTCACAACGTGTATTGATCGCTCACAACGTGTATTGATCGCTCACAACGTGTTTTGATCGCTCACAACGTGTTTTGATCGCTCACAACGTGTATTGATCGCTCACAACGTGTATTGATCGCTCACAACGTGTTTAGATCACTCACAACCTGTATTGATCGCTCACAACGTGTATTGATCGCTCACAACGTGTATTGATCGCTCACAACGTGTATTGATCGCTCACAACGTGTATTGATCGCTCACAACGTGTATTGATCGCTCACAACGTGTTTTGATCGCTCACAACGTGTATTGATGGCTCACAACGTGTATTGATCGCTCACAACGTGTATTGATCGCTCACAACGTGTATTGATCGCTCACAACGTGTATTGATCGCTCACTTGAGGTCTATAAGTAAGCACATGTTTTGCAAACATTGATTGTTTTGCGTGTTTGTTCCTGGGATTGCTGGCTAAACTGTACGCTCTATGTTGCAGGGATGACAAGATCAATGCTCTGCTGCGACGGATGACATGAGCACAAGGACACCCTCAAATGATTCGTACCAGTTATCTGTCTGCAAAAAAAAATAAAAGAAAAAATCCTGTATGTTTTTGACTGGGGCACATTTTGTTTATATGCGTATGCAAGTGCATCTGTGTTTGGATGTGAGTGTTTGCATGTTTGTCTTGTGAGTGCGTCTGAGTCGGTGAGTGCATCTGTGTGTGTTGCAACGTACATGAACCTGTCGTACCTGATGGTTATGTTAAAGATTCCTTCCCATGTAATGCCCTTCATGCCAAACGAAAAGAAACAAAGGGACGTAAGCACTGTTTAGTTGCGTGGAAACAAGTTCCTGGCACATAAAGGAACTAGATGAATGCCCGCTTTGCCGGGAAGAAGTAGAGCCCAATACCCGGCTTCGCGATTGACGCCACACGAAGGGAGATAAACGCGCAAAACACTGGAGAAAAAAAGGAAGAGTTACTGGGAATGGATGTACAGAAAAACCAAAATCGGTTCAGCGCTGCGCGCTGAGAGCACGTGTTGAAAATTTTCATCGACCAGATGGTGTTTTGGGTCTACCTGAATATGCCCACCGAATTTGAAGCAGATCCATCGAGAACTTTGGCCGTGCATCGCGAAGTGACCGACAGACAAGACAGACACACACACAAGCCGTATATATAGATAGATATAGATAGATAAATAGCAATTGTTGAAATGAACAAATTTCATTCCCATGAGATTTTTCTTGTATAACTCTTGCTTATTTCGCACAAAGCTTTGATGATGAACCATTTACCGCCCCAGTCTGATTTCTGTGACTGATAGGATGTTCTGATGAAGCAAAGTAATAATGTGATGCACAAAATACACTAGTTCAGCACATTATTCGGAGCGCTTATGTCACTTTGGCTCTTGGATATTGCCAGTAGGGTACTGGCTCATTGCCTTATGATTCTCTTCATGCGATCACAAATTTGTTCAGCTCGACTTGAACCCATACAGAACTTAACTGTCTGCTTGACTTGACGTGGGACATGTTTGTTAGATTTTGTGCATGTATCTGACACCCATGCCAAGTTGCAAAATGAATTGAATGTACTCCTTGTGAAAAGTTTGGCTCACCGTCTCAGATTAGGGCAGGATTTTAGATGGCATAAGACCAACCCTCCACTTGGTCACATACCAAACATGAACAGCCTGGGTGGTCTCTGTGTACAGTGGGTTTTTGTATGAATTAATTTCGTAAAAAAAACACTACTCGTGTCTGTTGAAGAATTTATTCATAAACAAATTACTAGCACAGTAGCCAGGGTGTTGATCATGATGGCAGATGGAATGCACATTCAAAAGATAGCATAATAATATCCAATCACCTACAACTAAGAGCTGAACAGTACATCATTAGGCTTATTTTGCATACATTTATTAACTTGTTTTTATTTGATCGTTGGTGAAATAAGATTGAATGGACAATACCAGCACAATTGACACAATAGTTAATTTCTTTAGAACCTAATAGAGAATTGCAAGTTTGCACATTTTGATCAAGTTCGGTCATAAGCTTAATTATTATGAAGCATTGATGATTTCAATGAGACACCGATGACGCAACACGATGAATGACGTCAGGGCTTGTGGGACGTGAAGTATCTCTTCGCTGTTAGGCCTTTGTTTTCTGCTACAAACGTCTGCAAAGAAGAAAGCAGAATGAGCGTGATGTCATCTGTGTTTGCAAATTGGGTACAAATGAGTGTCGGATGAGACGGAAGACAGACACGGGGCAAGCTGTCGAAACCAGCGCGCGCTTACACACACACACACACCGCCACCCATGGCACACACACACAGACAGACATACACACACTAGCACACACTCCACTCACACTGATACACACATATGTACGCGCGCACACAAACACAACATGCACACACCCACCCAGATTGGCGCACACACGTGCACACACACATTCACAAACGAAGACTGGACCTTCTCTTTGAGAGAAGATGGAGAGGGGGTCTTCTCAAAGGCTTGCCATGGGGGGGGGGGGGGGGGGGTGTGCTGTTGAAATGTAGCATTTGAAAGGGGAATTTTGATCTCGACTCGGAAATAAAAGGTAAGGGAAGGGCTCCTAATATGGACCACTTTTTGTTTCATGCTGATAACTAGCTTGTTTTCTTGCGAAGAAGTTTCATTTTGTGTTTGGTAGTCCTTCTCTCTTAGGTTAACCGTTAGGCCAATTTAGAGTGAAATAGATCGACATTCAGCAAAAATTAAATGCAGAAAAAAATCACAAATGGTCCATATTAGGAGCCTGGGCAAATAATATGGACCAGTGAAGCGGCCTTCACGAATCACCGTAAAAAGCCCCCAATACTTCAAAATAACATGATACAACTTTGTCTACAAGTCAGACTAATTAAAATATGCTTTAGATTTATCTGTTTCGGGTTGACGAGAGCATTATTTAAAGCACACCAGGAAACTAAAGAAGCTTTTCAAAAACGGAGTGAAAATAAATGAAATTATCAACTACCACGAAAAGAAGACTTTTTGTTATATTTTTTTTAAATCTCGAGGCCGGGCTAGTTATAGGTTATTTCCAGCAAGCTTTTTAATGAATTAATGAAAATAGCCTTTGGCTATTATTTTCTTCGATTTGTTGAAGGTGAATCTTAGGTGACTCGCACATACTTTGAGATTTTGCTATTATTTTTTGTTTGCAGTGGAAACTCGGGGTCAACACTGCTAAAATGTAACAAATACGGTCTTAGCTGTCATATATAGCAATTTTTGTGTGATAAAAGCTTTGGCTGTGGACAGAAACGAGTCCGTTTTAGGCGGCATATTTAGAGTGAACGCTGCCAAAAGTGAAACAAAGAAAAAAAGCCTAACGGTTTTGAGATTTGTGATTCTGCAACTGTTTTGACATGTGCAAGTTATCCAGAGAGGGTGAATACAGCGAATAAAACTTTCCCAAGGTTTAACTCGGCATACTTACCACTAATAAACGTCCATCATCCAAAATTTCTCGGGTAACGGTAGAGTCCAGTTCGCCTTCTTTGGTGGGCTTCTGTTTGTGGACCATTTTATCCCCCTCTAATGTCACCAACGACTGAAAATAACGAACATTCAATTTTTGCTTGCTTTACATTTTAAACAACTAATCTTCTTCTTCTACGTTCGTGGGCTGAAACTCCCACGTGCACTCGTGTTTTTTTGCACGAGTGGAATTTTACGTGTACGACCGTTTTTACCCCGCCATTTAGGCAGCCATACGCCGCTTTCGGAGGAAGCATGCTGGGTATTTTCGTGTTTCTATAACCCACCGAACTCTGACATGGATTACAGGATCTTTTTCGTGCGCACTTGGTCTTGTGCTTGCGTGTACACACAGGGGTGTTCGGACACCGAGGAGAGTCTGCACACAAAGTTGACTCTGAGAAATAAATCTCTCGCCGAACGTGGGGACGAACTCACGCTGACAGCGGCCAACTGGATACAAATCCAGCGCGCTACCGACTGAGCTACATCCCCGCCCTAAACAACTAATTATATAATTGACCTTTGCGTTATTCTTTACTCTAGCTGACTCAGAATTCCCTTGCTTATATCTATGACCTCGTGTGACCTCTTGACTTTACACAGTGACCCACTTTGTCATTTGTCTCATCCTTGACCTCATTGAACCCGATTATGTCGCTTAGGGACTGGGTGGCCGAGTGGTAACGCACTTGCGCTCGGAATCGAGAGGTTGCGTGTTCGACCCTGGGTCAGGCCGCTATTTTCTCCCCCCTTTCCTAACCTAGGTGGTGGGTTCAAGTGCTAGTCTTTCGGATGAGACGAAAAACCGAGGTCCCTTCGTGTACACTACATTGGGGTGTGCACGTTAAAGATCCCACGATTGACAAAAAGGGTCTTTCCTGGCAAAATTGTATAGGCGTAGATAAAAATGTCCACCAAAATACCCGTGTGACCTGGAATAATAGGCCGTGAAAGGTGGATGCAGCGCCTAAAGGCAGTCGATCTACTGGCCGATGTGAATGCGTGATATATTGTGTAAAAAATTCCATCTCACACGGCATTAATAGGTAACATGCGCCTTGAGTCGCCTTGTGTGGTGAGATACGTGCGCGATATAAATCCTCGTAAATAAATAAATAAAAATCTCTGAACTTTGACCCATCACTTGAAGACTCAACCCGGTTTTTTTTCTTATCGTTGAACACTCAGTCACTGCACATCAATGACCGGCCTTCAAGTTGAAACAATCCACCCTGACCCTTCTTATACATCCTTGACCTCAAATGACTTTAGTGATGACCTTGACCTCACCTTGACCTTCCTGCCGTCCATGGTGTCCTCGTCAAATTCCTCGCCCATCTTGAAGGTGACGATTTTGGACTTGAAGGTGGAGGAGATGTGGAGCGTCCACTGGTCCCCCTCCCTCTTCCAGTCCTCGTAGCTGGTCAGCTGGTTGGCCACTTTGCGAGTGACCAGTCAAACACCTGTGAAGAAAAAGTGAGAAAATGATTGTGTTTGGATATCTAGCTAGCACGTTGTTGTTTTAGGGAGTTTTAGATGCATAAAATGTCAGATTGTGTGCCCCCCACTGAAACAAACTCCCCCCCCCCCCCCCCGCTAACACCCCCCTCCCTTCTTTCATATCTCGCAGCTGATCAGCTGACTGGCCACTTTGTGCGTGACCAGTACTGTTCCACACCTGTGAAGAAAAAGAAAATGATTGTGTTTGGAGATCTAGCTAGCACGTGTGTTTTGTTTTTTTAGGGAGTTTTAGATACATAAAATGTCAGATTGCGTGCCCCCCGTGCCTCCCCCCCCCCCCCCCCCCCCCCACCATCCTTTCTTTCATATCTCGCAGCTGGTCAGCTGACTGGTCACTTTGCGAGTGACCAGTTCCACACCTGAATACAAACATAGTATACAGGTAGATTTAGCTGCCCGCAGCCCTAGCACTGTGCTTGTACGGGAGTTGAAGATGCATACAACATCAGGTTGCGTGGCCCCCCCTCCCCTCTTCCATTCTTTGTTGTTGGTCAACTGGTTGGCTTCTTTCCGAGTGGCCAGTCCAACACCTGAGAATTTTTTTAATTTTCTTTTTAATGGAGGTTTATTAGCATGACGTAGTTGTGTTTTAATGAGTGGTTGATAGGGAGGTTTAACCTCCTCCTCCCCTCCATCCCCCGCCAACACACGCACGAACACACACACACACACGGACGCACACATCCACACGCACACACACGCACACACACACGTACGCACACACACGCACACACACGGGCGCACACACGCACACACACTCGCTGCATATCCATCCCCACGTTAATAGTATCTGCCTCTGTCTGTCGGTACGTCCGTCCGTCTTTCTTTCTGTCTGTATGTGTGTCTGTTTGTCTGTCTCGCTCGCTCGCTCGCTCTCTCTCTCTCTCTCTCTCTCTCTCTCTCTCTCTCTCTCTCTCAAAATGCTCACTGTCCCACTTTCTATTTTTCCTGAACTTTGAATAAAAATGTAACATACCCGCAGCTTTCATGTATTCATCCCAGTTTTCGCTGGAAGCCAACTTCCAGTGGCCCAAAAACTGATCGCCGTTAGACATGGCTGATGGTGAAATGTGTAGCTCACTTCAGACGCAGATGGAGTATTGGTCTGTACTGTATCCGGATAAAAATAATCAAAAACTATGTAATGTTACTGTCTACGGTAAAGGGATATGCGTGCATGCACCCACGTAAGCACCCACGCACACGGAACTAAAGTCAGTCTGACATCCTTCCACTTAGGCTGATCATAGACCTATATTAGATCCCTGGGCTGATATAAAACAAAAATCGACAGCCTATCAGCTCCCTGTGCAGAGGTGGGGAATATTGTGTGTGTGTGTGTGTGTGTGTGTGGGGGGGGGGGTTGTGTTAAGGCCAACAAAAAAAATTGTCTGTTTAGGGTAACCCGACCGACCCTATCGATTTGGCGCCGACCCAAAAACTTTTTTTTGATTTCAAAAAAAAAAAAAAGAAAAAAAAAGAGGTAAAAATGCTAAAAAGAGACATTTGGCGTTTCTTTCTCTCCGTTTCTCTCTGTTTTATTTATACGTTAGTTTTGAAACATGTATTCATCAAATATAAGAAGTGAAGGTTCAGCCAAAAAAAAAAAAACTTTACCTACCTACCGACCCTACTTTTTTTGGTCATGTTACCCTAAACAGACAAAAACAATTTTTGGCCTAATCAACGGTGACACTGACTTGATAAAGATTTGAAGGTACAGTCTCAGTCTTTCCTGATATCGGAAATTTGAGGTAAGGAGAACGGCCTTTTGTGACACTGCTATCTTATCAACGACAACACGCGAGTATACAATTATCTGCACTAAGGTTTCACGAGACAGCTGATGCAATATCAATCAATCAATCAATCAATGAGTCTTATATCGCGCATATTCCGTGGGTACAGTTCTAGGCGCTCTGCAGTGATGCCGTGTGAGATGAAATTTTATACGGCCAGTAGATTGCAGCCATGTCGGCGCATATTTACCTTTCACGGCCTATTATTCCAAGTCACACGGGTATAGGTAGACAATTATTAACTGTGCCTAAGCAATTTTGCCAGGAAAGACCCTTTTGTCAATCGTGGGATCTTTAACGTGCACACCCAATGTAGTGTACACGGGGGGAGGTTCGGACACCGAAGAGAGTCTGCACACAAAGTTGACTCTGTGAACTAAATTTCCGCCGAACCTGGGATCGAACTCACGCTGACAGCGGCCAACTGAATACAAATCCAGCGCACTACCAACTGAGCTATATCCCCGCCCCAATATCTACCGTTGAGCCGAGCTATTTACATGGGAATGAATGTGCCGTTTCAAACAAGTTCTGTTTGATTTCTAGCGGCAGCTTTGGATAGCACGATTCATTTTATTTAAGTCAATTTTATATACACGGCTAACGTTTCAAAATTCAGAATAAAACAGAAGAAGAAATGTAGGTTATTGGAACATTACCTCGCCAACATTTTGCATGCAAGATTCATCAAGGATTTTGAGATACATTATGAGGCTTATATCGCGCGTATTCCGTGGGTACAGTTCTAAGCGCAGGGATTTTTTTTTAATGCAATTTATATCGCGCACATATTCAAGGCGCAGGGATTTATTTATGCCGTGTGAGATGGAATTTTTTTTACACAATACATCACGCATTCACATCGGCCAGCAGATCGCAGCCATTTCGGCGCATATCCTACTTTTCACGGCCTATTATTCCAAGTCACACGGGCATTTTGATGGACATTTTTATCTATGCCTATACAATTTTGCCAGGAAAGACCATTCTGTCAATCGTGGGATCTTTAACGTGCACACCCCCAATGTAGTGTACACGAAGGGACCTCGGTTTTTCGTCTCATCCGAAAGACTAGCACTTGAACCCACCACCTAGGCCAGGAAAGGGGGGAGAAAATTGCTAACGCCCTGACCCAGGGTCGAACTCGCAACCTCTCGCTTCCGAGCGCAAGTGCGTTACCACTCGGCCACCCAGTCGTTACCACTCGGCCACCCAGTCGTTACCACTCGGCCACCCAGTCGTTACCACTCGGCCACCCGGGCCAGTCGTTACCACTCGGCCACCCAGTCGTTACCACTCGGCCACCCAGTCGTTACCACTCGGCTACCCAGTCGTTACCACTCGGCCACCCAGTCGTTACCACTCGGCCACCCAGTCGTTACCACTCGGCCACCCAGTCGTTACCACTCGGCCACCCAGTCGTTACCACTCGGCCTCCCAGTCGTTACCACTCGGCCACCCAGTCGTTACCACTCGGCCACCCAGTCGTTACCACTCGGCCACCCAGTCGTTACCACTCGGCCACCCAGTCGTTACCACTCGGCCACCCAGTCGTTACCACTCGGCCCCCCAGTCGTTACCACTCGGCCACCCAGTCGTTACCACTCGGCCACCCAGTCGTTACCACTCGGCCACCCAGTCGTTACCACTCGGCCACCCAGTCGTTACCACTCGGCCACCCAGTCGTTACCACTCGGCCTCCCAGTCGTTACCACTCGGCCACCCAGTCGTTACCACTCGGCCACCCAGTCGTTACCACTCGGCCACCCAGTCGTTACCACTCGGCCTCCCAGTCGTTACCACTCGGCCACCCAGTCGTTACCACTCGGCCACCCGGGCCAGTCGTTACCACTCGGCCACCCAGTCCTTACCACTCGGCCTCCCAGTCGTTACCACTCGGCCACCCAGTCGTTACCACTCGGCCACCCAGTCGTTACCACTCGGCCACCCAATCGTTACCACTCGGCCACCCAGTCGTTACCACTCGGCCACCCAGTCGTTACCACTCGGCCACCCAATCCACTCGGCCACCCAGTCGTTACCACTCGGCCACCCAATCGTTACCACTCGGCCACCCAGTCGTTACCACTCGGCCACCCAGTCGTTACCACTCGGCCACCCAGTCGTTACCACTCGGCCACCCAGACCACTCGGCCAATTATTATTTGTATCAGTGTTGGTGTGTGTGTGCTTGGAAGACCACTCAGAGTCGACGTACTGTAAATGTAACGTTTTGTTTTGTCAATAGGCCAAAAAAAAAAAATTGTCTGTTTCTGGTAACATGGCTAAAAAAAATAGGGTCGGTAGGTCGGGATTTTTTTTTTTTTTTTTTTTTTTTTTTTTTTTTTTTTACCCCCAAATGTAGACCAATAAAACTAACTTTAAAAATCGCGCAAAGAGACTGGATTCACTATACATAGAGACAAGACACTCAACACATTTACAAATCGTCAGCGGACTTTCGTTTTCACACGTTTTTGTTGTTCATTTTCTCACCCTGTCCTTTACCACCACCAAAAAACCCAAAATTTTGGAGTTAGGAAAAAAAAAGTTTAGGGTCGGCGCCGAAATTTAGGGTCGGTCGGGTGACCAGAAACAGACAATTTTTTTTTTTTGGCCATAATTCAACGTTCCAATAACACACGATACTTTTTTTCTTTTTTTTTTTTTTTAAATTAATAGTAGACTGAAGAACCAAATTCCAGTTTCTACTTGTCTCAAGGTTACGATAAAATCGAATTTCACACTTACCGTTCCAGGCGAACCACAAGCTTGTTCTGTCGTCTGAGCGGTTTTGTAGTCTGCTACTTCTACAGCTAATTTGGCCAAAAGTTTGTATTACGATACAGGGTTTAGGCGATGTGTGGCACTAAAATTAAACTTGAAGAATACATGGAATAACCTAGTTTTCTTGGTAGTTATTAAAGTGACTTATAACAATGAATGACAAATTTGTAAATATTAATGGACACAGATGGCCGTTGCTATGGAAACAGCCGCCATATTGGATTTCTAGGAAACGGTTTTACAGCGACTTCATACATCAAAAATGCATGATATTTGGCACAGAGATACACATGTCTTTTTATCTACAATCATATAGAACGATATTGTTTTACTAAAGACTACAGTTGAGTTTATATTAATTTTTGTAATAAGGATTAATGAATTTCTAACCGCATAGTCTTTAATCCTTATTTCAAAAATTAATATAAGTTCAACTGTAGTCTTTTCTAAAAAAAATCGTTCTATACAATTGTTGATAAAAGTCATGTGTATCTTTGTGCCAAATATTAAGCATTTCTGATGTATGATGTTGCTGTAAAACCGTTTCCTAGAAATCCAATATGGTGCTGTTTAAGCCAGTTTCCATAGCAACGGCAGTCTATGTCCTGTAGTATTCACATATTTTTCATTTCTTTTCATAAGTCACTTCAATAACTACCCCAAAAATTAAGTTATTCCATGTATTCTCCAAGTTAAATTTTGGTGGTTTTAGTGCCTCACCGCGTCGGACATCGCCTTAAAACGCTGATACAGAAATGCCCCTATCTCTGTTTAAAAAAAGATATAGTGTCGTTGGTTTATATCTCACACCTTATCTCACGGCGTGGAACACCTACGCGCAGTGGCCTTCGCAGGAATAAAACTTAAAGGCGCGACAGGTAGGAACAAGTCTTTCTTGACGCATCGGCATTTATAGACAGACAGACAGAAACATATACAGACAGACACGCTCGCTCGCACGCACGCACGCACACACACACACACACACACACACTGACACACACACACACACACACACCAGGCTTAACTGAGTGACAATCAACACCTTTAAAACATGTATTAATGATTTGTTACACTGCCTGCTACCCAAATCAAATGCAAGAAGTCCTGTCTAGCCGTAAACGTGAATGAGCAAAACACACTCCAACCTTCCACTTAGTCTCACATTTACGAGCGACGACGATTTACTAGTGTAACAGACTGACACACACAGGCACACATCCACGCACGCACGCACGGACGCACGCAAACACGCACACACTGGCACGCACGCACGCACACACACACACACACACACACTCACGCACACACACACACGCACACACTAAATAGTGTCATAAATTGTTGTTTGTCTTTTACACGCAAGCTACAACTGAGGATTTACCCCCCGTTGCTTCTTTAAACTATCGAAGCCATTAATGTAAGCCGAACGTCTTGCTCAACAAACACACTTCAATCTTCCACTCAACTCAGATTTATGCCGAAATCTCAACTTGAGTTTGTTGCGATTCACTTGGCAGTCTTGAGTGCACATGGTCTTTAAAGAGAGAGAGAGAGGGGGGGGGGCATGGAAGAGAGGGAGAGAGAGAGACACAGAGAGCACCGACGCACACACACACACATGCATACCGGCACACACACACACACACACACATGCATACCGGCACACACACACACACATGCATACCGGCACACACACACACACACACATGCATACCGGCACACACACACACACACATGCATACCGGCACACACACACACACACACATGCATACCGGCACACACACACATACACATTTCACTTGCATTTTAGGTATACTCATTCATAATGCATCTTATCTTAGCCATACAAGGTTTAGGAACTGCATTTTAAACATAAAAAACCCATTCGCAACATATACATACCTTAAATTTACGCCAAACAGGATTTAAGTCCAACAGTAGGGAGTCACTGACTGGGCAGTCTTGAGTGCACATATATTTCCACAGTTCACAAGCATGTTAGGTCAAGTTTGAGTCATTACACGCAGAGACAAGTGGCAGAGATAGCCGTGTAGCTTACGTCTCTGACCGATAGCACACACACTTATCAGTGACTCGGTGATTCAGACAAGGATCAGAAGTTAACTCTCTTCTAGACTTGAGTCAATGACAGTGACTGAGTAGACCACAGGCACTTGAATCAAAATTTCTGGCTTGGATTAAACTCTTGACCATTCAGTTGTTACGGCCTTGAGAGGAGAGAGATTCAGACAGACAGACAGACAGACAGACACTCGGACAGACAGACAGACAGATAGATAAATAGATAGATAGATAGATAGACACTGAGACAAACTGACAGAAAAACAGACAGACATACATACAACATACAGACAGACAGACAGAGAATGACAGACAGACAGACACTCGGATAGACAGACAGACAGACAGATAGACAGACAGACAGACCAGGGCCGGACCCAGGGGGGGGGGTTCCAGGGGTTCCGGAACCCCACCCCTGGAAAAAGCATGTACCTTGCTTTGAGTGGGTTTTTTATTTTTAATTTTTTTTAATAAATTTTGTGTGTGTCTCTAACAAAATTTATTCAATGTGAAATCCGATGAGAAAAAGGTACCCCCCCCCCCCCCCACAATGCTGCTCTTTACCCTCAAAACAAGGCCCAGAATGCACCAGATTGCACAGATTTTAACCGTTTTTCAAACATTTTCCGGGGGGGCATGCCCCCGGACCCCCCTAGTTCGCGCGCCTGCTTTGTAGGCGCGCGCTTGTGGCTTCGCCACTTCGCTGAGTTTGCCCCCCCCAAAAAAGGAGGAACCCCCCCCCCCCCCCCTTACAACTCATTTGGTCCGGCCCTGCAGACATACAGACAGACAGACAGACAGACAAACAGACAGACAGACAGACAGACAAATTAGACGCAAGAATGTCTTTTAATTTTCCGCAATGGAAGACAACAGCTCAGTGCAACATCAGTCATAAATACAGTCTAATGTCACCTCTTCAGAGCCCTGAGGCTTTGTTTTACAAACGGAACTGAAAATGTAATGAGCACAATCATGGTGAAACTGAAAGTCCTCCAACAAACACTATGATAGAGAGAAGTTTATAAAGAAATTGTGATGGCGATCTCCTCACGATAGGAAACACTAGCGTGAACAGAATCCGTTATCTTATATCTTATAGATGACTGTCTTTGCCCTCAGGAAACGCTGTACGTATTCAGACGGAAATGTTAATATCATCGCTATCAACTAAGGTTAGTTAGTTAGTTTTTGGGGTTTAATGTCCCTTTAGCAGATGCTAGCTGCTATTCGAGACCGTTTCAGCTAAGGTCGAAAGTGTGGACACACACGTACATAGACACACGCAGGCACAGACACACTTGCAACACCACCACCACCCCCCCCCCCACACACACACACACACCGTGGCCACCCCCCCCTCCCTCACAAACACAGAGCGATGAACTTGATGGATAATCTCAGTTGAACTTTAGCGTGTTAAATTACAAGGACTGGGTGGCCGAGTGGTAACGCACTTGCGCTCGGAAGCGAGAGGTTGCGAGTTCGACCCTGGGTCAGGGCGTTAGCAATTTTCTCCCCCCTTTCCTAATCTAGGTGGTGGGTTCAAGTGCTAGTCTTTCGGATGAGACGAAAAACCGAGGTCCCTTCGTTGTACACTACATTGGGGTGTGCACGTTAAAGATCCCACGATTGACAAAAGGGTCTTTCCTGGCAAAATTGTATAGGCATAGATAAAAAATGTCCACCAAAATACCCGTGTGACTTGGAATAATAGGCCGTGAAAAGTAGGATATGCGCCGAAATGGCTGCGATCTGCTGGTCGATGTGAATGCGTGATGTATTGTGTAAAAAATTCCATCTCACACGGCATAATTAGATCCCTGCGCCTTGAGTCCGAGTCTGGAGATACGCGCGCGATATAAGACTTCATATAACAAAATTCATAGCTCATAATTCAGAGACATTTAAGTCTTCAAATTTGTAGAACCTGCACTTGTAATCATAACAAGTCATTTTACTATCCCTTTGAAGTTACGGAATGAACTCCGATGCATTTGGAATTATCCGTATGAGCGGACAAGGGAGACAACTCTTTCGTGTAAATGATGTCGCATGATTGACAACGTACGCCATTTTTGGTGCATTTTGGTCGATTGAACAACCAAATTAATTAATTATGCTTAAGTTTGGAGCTCAATCCGTCAACTAATTTCACGGCAAATGTTCTTTGGCTTGCTTACATGGACTTGTATCAAAAATAAGTCAAGAATGTCACTGGATTATGAGCTATGAATTTAACACGCTTAAGTTCAAGATTACCACTTGATGACCGGTTGACGACTAGCTGTCTTTGACCAGACTTCAAAAGATCAGTACACGGAAATGGAAACAACGTAGCAATCTGTATGTGACAGGACAAAATGAGCAGACGCCCGCAATCAGTGCGCGATGAACTTTAAGGCACAGTAAGCCTCCCGTAAACCATCACAGATACTGTCAGGCTTATACACACAGTACAAACACCCTTTCGTTTAAACACTCACCGCTTGAGAACATCCTAGGTGCCCAACGTAAAGTGCGAGCAATTTTCAAAGAATTTATTTTCGTGGACCGTCTGATCGGCAAATCAGGCGCCTCGTTTTGGCGCTAGAACTAACTTTTGAAATCTAGATAATAAATTGACAGCTTGTTACACAAACATTCTTAAATCATAAAAGAATTCTTTTTTCATCGAGACAAGATCAGTACAATTCGAAGTTTTGAAAGTTTGAAAAAAGAAAAGCCAGGAAACGTGTCACACAAACCGTCTTTTTCGTAGCAGACGACGGTTGTGCTTGGCGCCCGTTCCTCTGAACAAGCAACTGCTACCGCTCTAGTTCGTGTGGATCGCAGCCGTTTGTTGCGTTTAGATTCAGAGGTACACAATAACGTGCTATTGCAGATAAGCTTACAGCGAGTCGCATTGAAATTGTGACAGGGCGACCAGTCACCAATTATAGAGTAAAGTTTTTGTCATTGTCCAGTCTAGTGTTTGTAGTTCATGTTGCCGATCGCTTTATGTTTTGTGTAATGCCATTAAATTACATATTCCTACTCCGAATCACATGTAGCAGTTGACTCAGTCTAAAGTGCTAGGTCTGAAAAGGCTACCCGTCTAAGGGGAGCAACCCCAACTAAAAAAGTGTAAACGTAGCTATGGTAATGACGACGCACCCAGGGAGTTACCTCCCCTCCTGCGTACTACGTCACTACTGCTACTGACCACGTGACCCCTATCATTCGACACTTCAGCTTTCTAGGGAGCAGGTCGTGAATTTTTTTTTGGCTCTAGTGGAAGTTCGCTGTTTGGTGTTTGCTTAGACACCCACCGGCACCCACACCCGTCTCTTCACCCGCTGCACTGGTAGTTGGTGAGCTCGTTCCTTTACTTGTATCGAACGTAATTTTCTGTTGCTACTCGAAATTTTCGGCCACGTGTTGGTCACGTATTTTGTGGTAGCCATTTTGGAATTTTGTGTCTCCATTTTGTTGTCAGCATGTCTGACGGAGACAAAAAGCGCGAGCGCGGCAAGGCTGATGTGAAAGGGAAAATTAAACCCAAGTCTTCCACTTCTGTCCCTAAGCCTATTTTGGTTGTGGTTTCTGACGCGGCTAACAATAATGTTATGACGGTCCCTATTTCTGCCCCGAATGACCAGCCGGTTGTGGGGCAGTCTAATCAACCTACGCGTACCTGTGTTTCTCGCTCGTCTTCTCTGCCGCTTGCAGATTCGACGTCGCTGGTTTCATCGTTGCTTTCTTCGCTGGTTCCCGAGCTTCGCACGCTGGTGAGAGAGGAGTTGGTGCGTTCTCAGCCGCCGACTTCCGTTGTCCCGTCGATGGCTTCTTTTCCGCTTCCGGCTGTGACGCTGTCCTTGACCGAGGCGGTTGCTTCTGTGCCTTCTACCGCTGTGGTTGGCGACGCAAGTAAGTTGGGCTGGTCCGTAGGCCCTCGTGAGGCCGCTGGACGCTCCCTGCTGGGAAGCAGCCCTTTTCGGCGGGTTCACGACCCGCAAACCCCTGTTCGTTCTCACTTTGGCTTCACGGAAGACCATCGTGTCGATGAGCAATGGCGGCATTTGGTTCAGGCTTCGACGCTTCCGGCACTCGCCGGAAGCGTAGGTCCTCCGACGTACGCACCCGCTGGGGTCGTTTCCGGAGTCGACCAGCCGGTTCCGTCTGCTGCGCTTCCGGCACTCGCCGGAAGCATAGGTCCCCCGATGTACGCACCCGCTGGGGTCGTTTCCGGGGTTGACCGGACGTGGCCCTCTGGGCATTCGGCCTTCCGGCCGCCGTCCACAGTGTCTGCGCTTCCGCTTTTCGCGGTCGCGTCTGATACTTTTCCGGCTCAGACCGGATCTGCTGCTTCTTCCGCTTCCGCTTCCTCTCAGGTGGCAGTCGCGGGGGGGCATCACCAGCCCTTTGGGCAGGTGTCTCAGCCCTGGCCGGGGCAGTCAGCGCTTCCGTCTTCGGTTGTTGCTTCGACTGCGGTTCCGGTTCCGGCGGCTGCGGGCATGCCGTCCTCTTACTCTTTCCCTAGTCAGGGCATGAGTTCGGATGGTATTGGAGTGGACGGGTTTCCGGTTTCCGGTTACGGTGTTCACCGCCCTTCTACCAGCAACGTGGACTTCGGTCCTTCGCCGGATGTTTCGGATATTCAGTCCGTCGCCAGCGAGGCTGCACGTGTTGGCTATCCGGAGAGACTCAAAGTGGCCCTTGAGGCCGCTGCTGAGGTCACTTCGAGATATTTCGCGGAGGGGGCTTCGGTCTCTTCGGCTGCCGCTTCGACGGCACCGTCCGCGATGGCCGACTTTCGCACTGGGAAGGAGGATGACTCATACTTCCGGTTTTTGGAGTCTCCATCCATAGCTTTTCAGCTTTCTCAGGTGTTGGCCAAGCCATCTCCTTCCGGAAGCGGAATTCCTTCACTTCCGGTTCCGCTGCTCGTGCCTCACGGCTCAGTTCCGGAGCTGGCTCAGCAGTGGTTGGCTTCGCCTTCTCAGGCTTCTGCATTCGCTCTGTCGTCTCACAAGCGATTGGTTTTGCAGAAGTCTCCTAGGAACTTGTTGGATGCGTTCGCTCTCCCGCGTTCATCTTTGACAGTTCCTCCGGAGATGCTGGCCTTGTTGGCCAAGCCTATCAAGAAGGATGACGGCGTGCTCTTTTCTGAGAACACTCTCATTGCTTCTGAAGAGGCAGGGCGTCAGCAGCTGGAGCTTGCCTCCATTGCTGAGACTCTCATTCGGGCTCTCTCTCGTGCCCTCACTGATTCACTGAATCCGTTCTCTCTCAGCGAGGATCAGGATGCGGATGACGTCTCCACTTTGTTGGCCGCTCTTGCGAGGGTCAATGAAGAACAGATGAGACTTTCCGCGGTGCACTATGCGCACTCTGTTATGTGTCGTCGGGATCTCTTCCTGTCACACTCTCAGTTTTCGGATCAGGCGACCAAGGACACTTTGCGTGCCTCACCGGTCTTGGAGGGTTCCCTCTTTGGGCATCTCGTTTTTGATGCCCGAAGACAGGAAATTCAGGCTAACAGGGACCAGCAGTTCTCTGACTTTTCCCTGCACAGCCTTAAGCAGTCCAAGCAGTCTCAGCCTTCTCAGCCTAAGCAGGCTAAGGTTGCTGGCCCTCCCAAACCGGCAGACAAGGGTCGTGGACGTTCCTCTTCTCGGGGCTCGAGAAGACGACCGTCTTCCGGCAGGGGGAGAGGCGGCTCTGGAAGCAAGCCTCACCCCCAATGAAGTGCTCCCGATCTCCCCCCCACCCCGCCCTCCACTCTGGTGATGGCGGGGGGCCCTTCCAGGGCACTTTCCCATTGGCTCGTGTCCGTACAGAGTCAATGGATCGTGGGGGTCGTGAGGTCGGGCTTCCGTCTTCTCTGGAAAGATGGCAAGGCACCTCTGGTCAGGCGTCCGCCGGCGTTCAGGCCTCCCTCCTCGCAGGAAGCCATTTCCGTCCTTCGGTCGGAAATAGACTCCCTGGTGCAGAAGGGCGCAGTGGAGAAAGTCCTCGACCACAGTTCCCCTGGGTTTTACGGACGGCTTTTCGCCGTCCCCAAAGCCTCAGGGGCATGGCGTCCTGTCTTGGACCTGTCGTTCCTCAATACCTTTTTGAGGGAGATAAGGTTCAAGATGGAGACGCCAGCGTCGGTCAGGGACTCTCTCCGCCCGGGAGATTGGGCGACTTCCATCGACCTGACGGATGCATACTTCCATATTCTTATGCATCCAGCCGACCGGAAATGGCTTCGTTTCCGGTGGGCAAGTCAGGTTTACCAGTTTCGCGCCCTTCCTTTCGGCCTGTCTCTCGCCCCTTGGGTCTTCACCATGGTCGTGAGACAGGTCTGCGCGCTGGTGAGGTCGCGGGGTGTCCGGCTACGTGCCTACCTGGACGATTGGCTCATCCTGAGTCAGAGTCAGGCGGGGTGCGAGCAGGATACCCAATCGGTTCTTCGGGAGGCCAACTTGTTTGGCTTCTCGATCAACCGATCAAAGTCGGAGCTGACGCCGTGTCAGACGTTCACCTACTTGGGAATGTCTTTCGACACGGTGGCTTGGACTGTTCAGCCCTCTCAGAAGAGGGTGGACAAGCTCCAGGCGTGCATACGCTCCACTTTGCCTCTCCCGAGGGCCTCCCTGCGGACTTTGGCCTCCATCTTAGGGCAGATGGAGTCCATGGCTCTCCTGGTCCCCTTGGGGAGGGTCCACAAACGTCCCTTTCAGCTGGCGCTGAAGCCGTTCGTGGACTCTCCCACGGTGGATTGGAATGCCCTCATCCCTCTCCGGGGATGGTTCCAATCCGCTACCCTTCCGTGGCTGGACACGGAGTGGGTGTGCAGGGGCGTGCCGATAGCCCTTCCTGCCCCAGACTTGGACCTGTTCACGGACGCGTCCTTGGTGGGGTGGGGGGCTCACACAGACCAGCTGACTGCGTCAGGTCTGTGGTCGGCAGATCAGAGGATGCAGCACATCAACTTGCTGGAGCTAGAAGCCGTGGCTCTAGCTCTGGACAAGTTCCGGCCCTCCCTTCAGGCCAAGCATGTTCGTCTGTTTACAGACAACACGACAGTGGCAGCTTACATCAACAAGCAGGGAGGGTCGCGGTCTCCGTCGCTTTCGGCCAGGGCCTGCGAGATCCTGATTTGGTGTTCAGAGCATCAAATCAGGCTTTCGGCCAGGTACCTGCCCGGAAGCTTGAACACTCTGGCGGACGCGCTCAGCCGCTCCGACAGAGTGCTTCAAACAGAGTGGACCATCACTCACGGAGCGCTGGATCGTCTCTGGTCTCTTGTGCAGAAACCTCAGGTGGACCTTTTTGCCACCAGGTTCTCGAAGAGACTACCAGTGTTCGTCTCACCATTCCCGGATCCCGAGGCGTGGGAGACGAACGCGATGGACATTTCCTGGTCCGGCCTGGAGGCTTACGCGTTCCCGCCATTCCAGTTGCTCACGCGAGTTCTCAGGAAGGCGGAGCAGGAGGGCCCGTCCCTCCTGCTGATCGCTCCTCTTTGGCCGTCTCAGCCGTGGTTCCCGGACCTGCTGAGACTCGCCCAGGGCCCTCCCATTCCTCTCGCTCTCACGCGAGGAGAACTGGTTCAGCCTCACACCGGCAGCCTCCACGCAGAGCCTCAGATGCTGAATCTTCACGCGTGGAGGTTGTGCGGTCTTCTCTGAGGCGCAAAGGGGCATCAGATCTGACCATGGACCTGGTAGGACGCTCGCACAGAGCATCTACCTCGTCCGTTTATGAGTCACATTGGAGGGCCTGGGTTACCTGGTGTCACGAGCATCGGCTGGATGCTACGGCGCCCCGCACGATGCACGTGGCGAACCATCTTGCTTTCATGTCCTCTCAGGGAGCTTCCGCTGCCTCGTTGAAAGTAAGAAGATCGGCCATCTCGGCGACCCTACGCCAGATAGGTCGCTCTATAGATGTTAGTGGCGTGATCGCGGGAGTCATCAAGGGCGCTTCCCTTTCTGACGTCAAGTCCCGTACGCCCGTTCCTAAGTGGGATCTCTTATTGGTCATGGAGTTTCTGCGTTCAGCGGATTTCGAACCTCTCAGAGATGCCAGTTTTGCGAACCTTACACGCAAGTCCCTTTTCCTTTTGCTGCTAGCATCGGCAAGAAGGGGCAGTGAGATCCACGCTCTTTCCGGTAATTCGGACGACATTTCCTTTGAATCAGATGGGTCCGTTACCTTGCGGTTTCGGCCTGAGTTTCTTGCGAAAAACCAGGCTCCCGAGCGAGCTTCGCCTTTGGTTCATGTCAGGCCGTTGTCCACTATTCTGGCTCCGAATGACCCAGACTTAGTAAATTGCCCTGTTAGAGCCCTTCACATCTACCTTGCTCGTGCTCAGTCTCTTAGATCCGCAGCTCAAAAGCTTTTGTTTATTTCTCTCAATACGGAGAGACATAAGGATATCACTAAGACGACTCTGGCCCGGTGGGTGTCGGCGCTCATTAAGCATGCTTACGAGTGGAGCCGCCGCAATGAAGGGGGGACACAGCCTGTCCTTCCTCTGGAATCAGCTCGGGCTCACGAGACGCGAGCTTGGGCTTCCTCCTTGGCCGTGTTACGATCAAGAAGACTGGAGGAGGTGCTACACACCGCATACTGGCGTTCCGAGGATGTCTTCTTGAATTTTTACCTGCGTGACATCTCGGCTCTTCGCCAGGATGGATCTAGAGCTTTGCCTGCCATGGTGGCAGGGGGTCAGCTCTTGACAAGGATTTGAGAGTGAGTTTGAACTTTTTTCTTGCCCACCGCCTTGTTGTTTCAATCTGCTACATGTGATTCGGAGTAGGAATATGTAATTTAATCGAAAATTTTATTGTAAATTTTCATTTAATAAATATACCTACCCGAATCACATATCGTAGTCCCTCCCACCTACCCCGCTTATGATTTGGAGATTTTATTCTTCGAGTCGAATGATAGGGGTCACGTGGTCAGTAGCAGTAGTGACGTAGTACGCAGGAGGGGAGGTAACTCCCTGGGTGCGTCGTCATTACCATAGCTACGTTTACACTTTTTTAGTTGGGGTTGCTCCCCTTAGACGGGTAGCCTTTTCAGACCTAGCACTTTAGACTGAGTCAACTGCTACATGTGATTCGGGTAGGTATATTTATTAAATGAAAATTTACAATAAAATTTTCGATTATCTGTTAAATTTTGAGATACATAATTATGTCCAGTCACCGGTAGATCCTAAGCGCGCCTAGCCGTCTGTGTCCATGTGCTGACTAGTCTTTGATCCTTTGAACTAAAGCCGCTCTCCTAGGGAGAGAGGGGTAGCCGCTGGCCTGCATTGGTATCACGATCTCCTAGTTTTGATAACAGCCATATTCAGCATGATAACACTACCGTAAAATCCCCAGAAAACGCCCACCCCCCCTCCGCACAGATTTCGGCTAAAAGTAGGGGGGCGTTTGCTAGGCATACACCCCTTTGCAAGATAAAATGTCATCACATTTTCAGGAGAAAAAAAATGATACAACAATGTCAGAGAAATACAGTGGGACAAACACACACACACACACACACACACCAATAAATGAAGAAGAAACAAGAACGCTGAGGCGTGATTAACCATTAACCGGCTGTGTTAATCAGTGTGTGTGTGTGTGCAGTGTGTGTGTGTGTGCGTGTGTGTCTGTGTGTGCGTATGTGTGTGTGCAGTGTGTGCGCGTGTGTGCGCGCGTGCAGTGTGCGTGTCACGTGTGTGTGTGTGTGTGTGTGTGTGCGTGCGTGTGTGTGGTACTGAATGTGTAGATGCAGTGTGTGTGTCACGCGCGCGCGCTCGTATGTGTGTGTGTGTGTGTGTGTGCGTGCGTGCAGTGTGTGTGTGGTGTGTGTGTGTGCGTGCAGTGTGTGTGCGTGTGTGTGTGCGTGCGTGCAGTGTGTGTGTGTGTGTGCGTGCAGTGTGTGTGTGTATGTGCAGTGTGTGTGTGTGTGTGCCCGGTGTGTGTGTGTGCGCGTGCAGTGTGTGTGTGTGTGCGTGCAGTGTGTGTGTGTGTGTGCAGTGTGTGTGTGACGGTGTGTGTGTGTGTGCGTGCAGTGTGTGGTGTGTGTGTGTGCGTGCAGTGTGTGTGTCACGCGCGCGCGCTCGTGTGTGTGTGTGTGCAGTGTACGGTGTGCAGTGTGTGTGTGTGTGTGTGTTGTGTGTGTGTGGTGTGTGTGTGTGTGTGTGTTGTGTGTGTGTATGAAGGAAGAAAGTAGTGTTGACCGGGTTGCGGTATACGCCAATATCTTCTTGCCCTTTTTTCCACTGTTCGAGAAAAAGATCAAACTTTAGGGTCACGTCAATTCAGGGTCAGTAATGAGAAACTTCCTGGTGCGGCGTAAAGTGTAGCTGTAATATCCTTACACTGTCTCTACAGCGACGTGCACACACGCATACACTGATCACAGCTTTGAAAGTTACTCGAAAGACATCTCATGTATCGTGTCAAATCCGAAGTGAGAGACGAGCCATGAACTCTCCCTGTGTTTTGGCTGAACAAAAGCATATCAGACCGTGAGGTAGGTCCTCTTAATCAACACTCCTTTAAAACATTCTTAGACTCTGATGTATACTTTATTTCAAGCTTTTTGTTGAGAAGTCTCGGGCATGTTTTGACGGTTTGGGTTGAGCATGTCCATGTATGCCAAAAGGTTCGAGTGGCTTGGCTGACTGCAAAGTACAGTACCCGGCGAAAGAAACGCAACTCATTCGCGCCCACTGTTGCAAGTGATTTTTCGTCATTTTCATGGTCGTAAAATATTAACCAGATAAGGTACATCCAAAAGGAAGACAGATTTGTGGAGGATATTTTACTGGCTGTACGATTAGTGCATTATTATCTCATCCTTTTGTTTCTTGTTTACCTTTTTACATTTAGTCAAGTTTTGACTAAATGTTTTGACGTAGAGGGGGGAATCGAGACGAGGGTGTGGTGTATGTGTGTGTGTGTGTGTCTGTCTGTGCGTGTGTGTGTGTGTGTGTCTGTGCGTGTGTGTGTGTGTAGAGCGATTCAGACTAAACTACTGGACCAATCTTTATGACATTTTCCATGAGAGTTCCTGGGAATGATATCCCCGGACGTTTTTTTCTTTTTTTCGATAAATGTCTTTGATGACGTCATATCCGGCTTTTTGTAAAAGTTGAGGCGGCACTGTCACACCCTCATTTTTCAATCAAATTGATTGAAATTTTGGCCAAGCAATCTTTGACAAAGGCCGGACTTCGGTATTGCATTTCAGCTTGGTGGCTTAAAAATTAATTGATGACTTTGGTCATTAAAAATCTGAAAATTGTAAAAAAAAAAAAGAATTATAAAACGATCCAAATTTACGTTCATCTTATTCTTTATCATGTTTATCATGATATGTTATATTTGGATTAAAAACAAGCTCTGAAAATTAAAAATAAAATTATGATCAAAAATAAATTTCCGGAATCGATTTAAAAATACTTTCATCTTATTCCTTGTCGGTTCCTGATTCCAAAAACATATAGATATGATATGTTTGGATTAAAAACACGTTCAGAAACTTAAAACGAAGAGAGGTACAGTAAAGCGTGCTATGAAGCACAGCGCAACCGCTACCACGCCAAACAGGCTCGTCACTTTCACTGCCTTTTGCACTAGCGGCGGACTACGTTCAGTTTTATTCTGTGAGTTCCACAGCTTGACTAAATGTAGTAATTTCGCCTTACGCGACTTTTTATAAACTGTGTTATACAGGGTAGGGGTCAAGCGAGTCATGAATGCAGGAAAACGCTACAAAAAACATAAAAATGCATTTTGTTTTAACCAGGTAAGGAGAGCTGTGGAGGAAATTCATCTCTTAACATGATCATTTAAATTGAATTATTCGTTATTTTTCATTCATAACATAATTATGATAACTTCAGAAACAGATTCACAAAGAGCTATGGTTTATCGACGGACATTAGAAAGTGAAGAAGAACTGAACAACGTACGCACCTGACATTCAGCGCTAAATGTCAACAGAATTCGGTGAGTGTTGCGTCATCATTTTCAAATAATAGGTGAGAGAGATAACCCCTGTCATGATAAATAAACCATCTCTTCACAAGTGTGTATATTATGTAAATGAGGTCGGGTCAAACTATAGTCTTGCTTTGTCCTCAGAAGTAATTTTCTACTGCTCGTAATGACAAAGTCACCGAGAAAAACCTTCATTCTTTGGCTCGCATTTCAATATTTGTAGAAAAAAAGAAAAAAACAACAACAGCAAACAGTGTTGCAGTCTCTATGTATTTTACGCTCAACTTAGTGAGTGTCGCTTATGAATTATGTGTGTGAGTGAGTGAATGAGGTCCTCGTGACGCCACATGTCACCCCTAGTGTGTGTGTGTTAATGTGTGTGTGTTAGTGTGTGTGTGTGTGTGTGTGTGTGTGTGTGTTATCATAGTGCGTGCGTAGGCGCGCGCGCGTGTATGTATGTGTGTGTGTGTGTGCGTGTGTGTGTGTGTGTGTGTGTGTGTGTGTGTGTGTGTGTGTGTGTGTGTGTGTGTGTGTGTGTGTGAAAGAGACGAGAGAGAGAAAGAAAGAGAGAGAGAGAGAGAGAGAGAGAGAGAGAGAGAGAGAGAGAGAGAGAGAGAGAGAGAGAGAGAGAGAGGTGGGGTGATATAATTTGTGTTTTTTCGCCTTGCAGATATCTTTTTAATTTGTTTACGCTTCACGTAAGCTCCAAACGACGTGAGTAGTTCCGAACTCATTTTTCCCGCTTGATTCGAACGTGTATCAAAGATCACAAATAGACTTCACTGATGATCATCATATATGAGGCTACCTTACAAGAGGACTAGGGGTGACATTTGGCGTCATGAGAACAAGACAATTAAGATGTATGCTTGTGGCGTCAGATATACGTTAGAATGACGTCAATAGGACAAGAATGCCCAAGAAGCATGTGCAAGTGTGTTTCGCAACTAGGAGACTTGTGACGTCAGTCAGACAAACAGAATCTGCGTAGACTGTCGCTGCTGACGTCAGAATTTACGTCAGAATGACGTCAACAAGCCAGGATTGCCCCGTGTGTTTGAAAGAGTGCCAGCTCCGCGTGGTACCTTGCGGAAACCGACACTGCTTCTGCGTAGACTGCCTTCACACCCTCGCTGGGTTCAGAGAGGTGGGACAGCTTCCTTGCCCCATCTGTCGCCAACCAATCACCTACACTCTAAAAGGTGTGTCCAGTTTTCCTATCCACAAACTATCGCCCAACACAAAACTAATAGATCTAGACATCAAGGCGAGATCTTCTTGCACCGTTTACCGTCCACCTCGAGCGGCAGTTCAGTCCGAGCATGTGACAGGCGAAACCATGGAGAACAACCGTCTCATCTCACGGCCGAAGAGCAGAACAGACTCGCGAAATATCCCGCAGGAGACCAGGCAGCGCGCGCAAGAACTGGAAGAAAGAGCTGACAGTTTCAATCGCCGGAATCTTCCGCGGGAGGAGTATCAAAATACAAGTTCTGGAAGCAGTAGATTTAATCCTCCTCACGCAAGAGAAGAGCTTCGCTCTGCCCATAGAACAACAAGATCTCGTCTCGGTTCGAGAGTGGGATCTAGATACGCAGAGACGTCAAGAACTCCACAGCCAATTGGCGAAGACGAGCAGCTAGCTATCCGCTTGCAACAGCAAGAATTCCTGGACGTAAAACAGTGGGCGTGGCCATCGCAAGCACAGCCTTAATTTCTAAACATCCAACCACAGAAGTGTATTAACAAAACATGTCCCAAAACACGATGTTTGGAAATAACTCTGTCAAGTGTTTATGGGTTGTATGAGAGTTGCTTTTCTTTGTTTTTCCTTGGCAACACTGAGGCAAGCTACACGTGACTCTGTTGGCCAACCACTAGCGAGCGGTTCGAACGTGTCGTTTCCGTTGTTTTTGATGTTAAAAACTGACCTACGATTTAAGAGCAGACATCGGCCTCGAAGTGCACTTCAATTTTGAAACCGTTATGGCCATTTTGTAGGTCATGGCCATTTTCAAATTCATCATGCATTGATTATGGCCGCTATATTATTTTTATTGTTTTTTTCGGAAATCGCCATAAAGGTTTCGACATTTTTTGGCAGCCCTTGCAGTCACTTTTTCCCCCTCGCCGTGAAACAGTTGGACAATTCTGCCGAAATGACAGCAAAGGTTTCGGAAAGAAGCAAGCATAAGAAATGTTGTCTTTGTTTATGTGTGTGAATGTGTGTGTGTGTGTGTGTGTGTGTGTGCGTGCGTGCGTGCGTGCGTGCGCGCGCATGTGTGTGTGTATGTGTGTGTGTGTGTGTGTGTGCGAGCGAGTTGTGTCGTTCTGTTTGTCTGTTTAAGCGGGCCTAAAATCATTTTTCTTTAAAGGCAGTGTGTGTGTGTGTGTGTGT